>NW_026961640.1:0-138378 GCF_963924245.1 Chroicocephalus ridibundus
TTGAGGACAACTCAATGGACAGTGTAGGGAGAAAAGTTCCTGGCTCCTTGAATGCCGTTCCTGGAGACACTGCGATCAATGAGGGAGATATGTCAAGATGTGTGTTGGTTTTGAGGACGGCTCTCTGGAGAGTCTTAGCAAAGAGGTCACAGGGATAATCAGAGCAATTCTCAGAGACACTGAGAACAAGATGGACAGTTCCCTCCTGGCACTTTCCCTGTAGGAGATACCGCAAGACGTTTCTGTAGATTGGGCACAGCGCTCTGCAGGGTGTTAGCAGAGACTTTCCCGGGACAGTGAAACCCTATGTCAGAGACACTGAGAAGAAGCCCCAATGTTCCCTCCAGGCACTTTCAGTGTGGGTGCCTTCTCCACGTGGTTCCTGGTTTCCCTGCAGCGCTGAAGAGAATGTTAGCAAAGAGGTAACCGGGACAGTGAAAACAGTACTCAAAGAGAGGGAGAGCAAGCTCTCTCTTGGCACTTTGGATGTGGGACATACAGCGAGATGTTTGCTGCTTTTGCGTTTGGCTGTTGGGAGATTTACAGCACAAAGATATCTAGTTGATTTGAAGCAGTTCCGAGAAAGTCTAAACATAATCGCCACTTCTCCCTCCTGGCACTTTCCATGTGGGAGATATAGCAGGATGTATATTGGTTTTGAGGACAACTCAATGGACAGTGTAGGGAGAAAAGTTCCTGGCTCCTTGAATGCCGTTCCTGGAGACACTGCGATCAATGAGGGAGATATGTCAAGATGTGTGTTGGTTTTGAGGACGGCTCTCTGGAGAGTCTTAGCAAAGAGGTCACAGGGATAATCAGAGCAATTCTCAGAGACACTGAGAACAAGCTCGACAATTCCCTCCTGGCACTTTCCCTGTAGGAGATACCGCAAGACGTTTCTGTAGATTGGGCACAGCGCTCTGCAGGGTGTTAGCAGAGACTTTCCCGGGACAGTGAAACCCTATGTCAGAGACACTGAGAAGAAGCCCCAATGTTCCCTCCAGGCACTTTCAGTGTGGGTGCCTTCTCCACGTGGTTCCTGGTTTCCCTGCAGCGCTGAAGAGAATGTTAGCAAAGAGGTAACCGGCACAGCGAAAACAGTACTCAAAGACAGGGAGAGCAAGCTCTCTCTTGGCACTTTGGATGTGGGACATACAGCGAGATGTTTGCTGCTTTTGCGTTTGGCTCTTGGGAGATTTACAGCACAAAGATATCTAGTTGATTTGAAGCAGTTCCGAGAAAGTCTAAACATAATCGCCACTTCTCCCTCCTGGCACTTTCCATGTGGGAGATATAGCAGGATGTATATTGGTTTTGAGGACAACTCAATGGACAGTGTAGGGAGAAAAGTTCCTGGCTCCTTGAATGCCGTTCCTGGAGACACTGCGATCAATGAGGGAGATATGTCAAGATGTGTGTTGGTTTTGAGGACGGCTCTCTGGAGAGTCTTAGCAAAGAGGTCACAGGGATAATCAGAGCAATTCTCAGAGACACTGAGAACAAGATGGACAGTTCCCTCCTGGCACTTTCCCTGTAGGAGATACCGCAAGACGTTTCTGTAGATTGGGCACAGCGCTCTGCAGGGTGTTAGCAGAGACTTTCCCGGGACAGTGAAACCCTATGTCAGAGACACTGAGAAGAAGCCCCAATGTTCCCTCCAGGCACTTTCAGTGTGGGTGCCTTCTCCACGTGGTTCCTGGTTTCCCTGCAGCGCTGAAGAGAATGTTAGCAAAGAGGTAACCGGCACAGTGAAAACAGTACTCAAAGAGAGGGAGAGCAAGCTCTCTCTTGGCACTTTGGATGTGGGACATACAGCGAGATGTTTGCTGCTTTTGCGTTTGGCTGTTGGGAGATTTACAGCACAAAGATATCTAGTTGATTTGAAGCAGTTCCGAGAAAGTCTAAACATAATCGCCACTTCTCCCTCCTGGCACTTTCCATGTGGGAGATATAGCAGGATGTATATTGGTTTTGAGGACAACTCAATGGACAGTGTAGGGAGAAAAGTTCCTGGCTCCTTGAATGCCGTTCCTGGAGACACTGCGATCAATGAGGGAGATATGTCAAGATGTGTGTTGGTTTTGAGGACGGCTCTCTGGAGAGTCTTAGCAAAGAGGTCACAGGGATAATCAGAGCAATTCTCAGAGACACTGAGAACAAGATGGACAGTTCCCTCCTGGCACTTTCCCTGTAGGAGATACCGCAAGACGTTTCTGTAGATTGGGCACAGCGCTCTGCAGGGTGTTAGCAGAGACTTTCCCGGGACAGTGAAACCCTATGTCAGAGACACTGAGAAGAAGCCCCAATGTTCCCTCCAGGCACTTTCAGTGTGGGTGCCTTCTCCACGTGGTTCCTGGTTTCCCTGCAGCGCTGAAGAGAATGTTAGCAAAGAGGTAACCGGCACAGCGAAAACAGTACTCAAAGACAGGGAGAGCAAGCTCTCTCTTGGCACTTTGGATGTGGGACATACAGCGAGATGTTTGCTGCTTTTGCGTTTGGCTCTTGGGAGATTTACAGCACAAAGATATCTAGTTGATTTGAAGCAGTTCCGAGAAAGTCTAAACATAATCGCCACTTCTCCCTCCTGGCACTTTCCATGTGGGAGATATAGCAGGATGTATATTGGTTTTGAGGACAACTCAATGGACAGTGTAGGGAGAAAAGTTCCTGGCTCCTTGAATGCCGTTCCTGGAGACACTGCGATCAATGAGGGAGATATGTCAAGATGTGTGTTGGTTTTGAGGACGGCTCTCTGGAGAGTCTTAGCAAAGAGGTCACAGGGATAATCAGAGCAATTCTCAGAGACACTGAGAACAAGATGGACAGTTCCCTCCTGGCACTTTCCCTGTAGGAGATACCGCAAGACGTTTCTGTAGATTGGGCACAGCGCTCTGCAGGGTGTTAGCAGAGACTTTCCCGGGACAGTGAAACCCTATGTCAGAGACACTGAGAAGAAGCCCCAATGTTCCCTCCAGGCACTTTCAGTGTGGGTGCCTTCTCCACGTGGTTCCTGGTTTCCCTGCAGCGCTGAAGAGAATGTTAGCAAAGAGGTAACCGGGACAGTGAAAACAGTACTCAAAGAGAGGGAGAGCAAGCTCTCTCTTGGCACTTTGGATGTGGGACATACAGCGAGATGTTTGCTGCTTTTGCGTTTGGCTGTTGGGAGATTTACAGCACAAAGATATCTAGTTGATTTGAAGCAGTTCCGAGAAAGTCTAAACATAATCGCCACTTCTCCCTCCTGGCACTTTCCATGTGGGAGATATAGCAGGATGTATATTGGTTTTGAGGACAACTCAATGGACAGTGTAGGGAGAAAAGTTCCTGGCTCCTTGAATGCCGTTCCTGGAGACACTGCGATCAATGAGGGAGATATGTCAAGATGTGTGTTGGTTTTGAGGACGGCTCTCTGGAGAGTCTTAGCAAAGAGGTCACAGGGATAATCAGAGCAATTCTCAGAGACACTGAGAACAAGCTCGACAATTCCCTCCTGGCACTTTCCCTGTAGGAGATACCGCAAGACGTTTCTGTAGATTGGGCACAGCGCTCTGCAGGGTGTTAGCAGAGACTTTCCCGGGACAGTGAAACCCTATGTCAGAGACACTGAGAAGAAGCCCCAATGTTCCCTCCAGGCACTTTCAGTGTGGGTGCCTTCTCCACGTGGTTCCTGGTTTCCCTGCAGCGCTGAAGAGAATGTTAGCAAAGAGGTAACCGGGACAGTGAAAACAGTACTCAAAGAGAGGGAGAGCAAGCTCTCTCTTGGCACTTTGGATGTGGGACATACAGCGAGATGTTTGCTGCTTTTGCGTTTGGCTGTTGGGAGATTTACAGCACAAAGATATCTAGTTGATTTGAAGCAGTTCCGAGAAAGTCTAAACATAATCGCCACTTCTCCCTCCTGGCACTTTCCATGTGGGAGATATAGCAGGATGTATATTGGTTTTGAGGACAACTCAATGGACAGTGTAGGGAGAAAAGTTCCTGGCTCCTTGAATGCCGTTCCTGGAGACACTGCGATCAATGAGGGAGATATGTCAAGATGTGTGTTGGTTTTGAGGACGGCTCTCTGGAGAGTCTTAGCAAAGAGGTCACAGGGATAATCAGAGCAATTCTCAGAGACACTGAGAACAAGCTCGACAATTCCCTCCTGGCACTTTCCCTGTAGGAGATACCGCAAGACGTTTCTGTAGATTGGGCACAGCGCTCTGCAGGGTGTTAGCAGAGACTTTCCCGGGACAGTGAAACCTTATGTCAGAGACACTGAGAAGAAGCCCCAATGTTCCCTCCAGGCACTTTCAGTGTGGGTGCCTTCTCCACGTGGTTCCTGGTTTCCCTGCAGCGCTGAAGAGAATGTTAGCAAAGAGGTAACCGGCACAGTGAAAACAGTACTCAAAGAGAGGGAGAGCAAGCTCTCTCTTGGCACTTTGGATGTGGGACATACAGCGAGATGTTTGCTGCTTTTGCGTTTGGCTGTTGGGAGATTTACAGCACAAAGATATCTAGTTGATTTGAAGCAGTTCCGAGAAAGTCTAAACATAATCGCCACTTCTCCCTCCTGGCACTTTCCATGTGGGAGATATAGCAGGATGTATATTGGTTTTGAGGACAACTCAATGGACAGTGTAGGGAGAAAAGTTCCTGGCTCCTTGAATGCCGTTCCTGGAGACACTGCGATCAATGAGGGAGATATGTCAAGATGTGTGTTGGTTTTGAGGACGGCTCTCTGGAGAGTCTTAGCAAAGAGGTCACAGGGATAATCAGAGCAATTCTCAGAGACACTGAGAACAAGCTCGACAATTCCCTCCTGGCACTTTCCCTGTAGGAGATACCGCAAGACGTTTCTGTAGATTGGGCACAGCGCTCTGCAGGGTGTTAGCAGAGACTTTCCCGGGACAGTGAAACCCTATGTCAGAGACACTGAGAAGAAGCCCCAATGTTCCCTCCAGGCACTTTCAGTGTGGGTGCCTTCTCCACGTGGTTCCTGGTTTCCCTGCAGCGCTGAAGAGAATGTTAGCAAAGAGGTAACCGGCACAGCGAAAACAGTACTCAAAGAGAGGGAGAGCAAGCTCTCTCTTGGCACTTTGGATGTGGGACATACAGCGAGATGTTTGCTGCTTTTGCGTTTGGCTGTTGGGAGATTTACAGCACAAAGATATCTAGTTGATTTGAAGCAGTTCCGAGAAAGTCTAAACATAATCGCCACTTCTCCCTCCTGGCACTTTCCATGTGGGAGATATAGCAGGATGTATATTGGTTTTGAGGACAACTCAATGGACAGTGTAGGGAGAAAAGTTCCTGGCTCCTTGAATGCCGTTCCTGGAGACACTGCGATCAATGAGGGAGATATGTCAAGATGTGTGTTGGTTTTGAGGACGGCTCTCTGGAGAGTCTTAGCAAAGAGGTCACAGGGATAATCAGAGCAATTCTCAGAGACACTGAGAACAAGCTCGACAATTCCCTCCTGGCACTTTCCCTGTAGGAGATACCGCAAGACGTTTCTGTAGATTGGGCACAGCGCTCTGCAGGGTGTTAGCAGAGACTTTCCCGGGACAGTGAAACCCTATGTCAGAGACACTGAGAAGAAGCCCCAATGTTCCCTCCAGGCACTTTCAGTGTGGGTGCCTTCTCCACGTGGTTCCTGGTTTCCCTGCAGCGCTGAAGAGAATGTTAGCAAAGAGGTAACCGGCACAGCGAAAACAGTACTCAAAGAGAGGGAGAGCAAGCTCTCTCTTGGCACTTTGGATGTGGGACATACAGCGAGATGTTTGCTGCTTTTGCGTTTGGCTGTTGGGAGATTTACAGCACAAAGATATCTAGTTGATTTGAAGCAGTTCCGAGAAAGTCTAAACATAATCGCCACTTCTCCCTCCTGGCACTTTCCATGTGGGAGATATAGCAGGATGTATATTGGTTTTGAGGACAACTCAATGGACAGTGTAGGGAGAAAAGTTCCTGGCTCCTTGAATGCCGTTCCTGGAGACACTGCGATCAATGTGGGAGATATGTCAAGATGTGTGTTGGTTTTGAGGACGGCTCTCTGGAGAGTCTTAGCAAAGAGGTCACAGGGATAATCAGAGCAATTCTCAGAGACACTGAGAACAAGATGGACAGTTCCCTCCTGGCACTTTCCCTGTAGGAGATACCGCAAGACGTTTCTGTAGATTGGGCACAGCGCTCTGCAGGGTGTTAGCAGAGACTTTCCCGGGACAGTGAAACCCTATGTCAGAGACACTGAGAAGAAGCCCCAATGTTCCCTCCAGGCACTTTCAGTGTGGGTGCCTTCTCCACGTGGTTCCTGGTTTCCCTGCAGCGCTGAAGAGAATGTTAGCAAAGAGGTAACCGGCACAGTGAAAACAGTACTCAAAGAGAGGGAGAGCAAGCTCTCTCTTGGCACTTTGGATGTGGGACATACAGCGAGATGTTTGCTGCTTTTGCGTTTGGCTGTTGGGAGATTTACAGCACAAAGATATCTAGTTGATTTGAAGCAGTTCCGAGAAAGTCTAAACATAATCGCCACTTCTCCCTCCTGGCACTTTCCATGTGGGAGATATAGCAGGATGTATATTGGTTTTGAGGACAACTCAATGGACAGTGTAGGGAGAAAAGTTCCTGGCTCCTTGAATGCCGTTCCTGGAGACACTGCGATCAATGAGGGAGATATGTCAAGATGTGTGTTGGTTTTGAGGACGGCTCTCTGGAGAGTCTTAGCAAAGAGGTCACAGGGATAATCAGAGCAATTCTCAGAGACACTGAGAACAAGATGGACAGTTCCCTCCTGGCACTTTCCCTGTAGGAGATACCGCAAGACGTTTCTGTAGATTGGGCACAGCGCTCTGCAGGGTGTTAGCAGAGACTTTCCCGGGACAGTGAAACCCTATGTCAGAGACACTGAGAAGAAGCCCCAATGTTCCCTCCAGGCACTTTCAGTGTGGGTGCCTTCTCCACGTGGTTCCTGGTTTCCCTGCAGCGCTGAAGAGAATGTTAGCAAAGAGGTAACCGGCACAGCGAAAACAGTACTCAAAGACAGGGAGAGCAAGCTCTCTCTTGGCACTTTGGATGTGGGACATACAGCGAGATGTTTGCTGCTTTTGCGTTTGGCTGTTGGGAGATTTACAGCACAAAGATATCTAGTTGATTTGAAGCAGTTCCGAGAAAGTCTAAACATAATCGCCACTTCTCCCTCCTGGCACTTTCCATGTGGGAGATATAGCAGGATGTATATTGGTTTTGAGGACAACTCAATGGACAGTGTAGGGAGAAAAGTTCCTGGCTCCTTGAATGCCGTTCCTGGAGACACTGCGATCAATGAGGGAGATATGTCAAGATGTGTGTTGGTTTTGAGGACGGCTCTCTGGAGAGTCTTAGCAAAGAGGTCACAGGGATAATCAGAGCAATTCTCAGAGACACTGAGAACAAGATGGACAGTTCCCTCCTGGCACTTTCCCTGTAGGAGATACCGCAAGACGTTTCTGTAGATTGGGCACAGCGCTCTGCAGGGTGTTAGCAGAGACTTTCCCGGGACAGTGAAACCCTATGTCAGAGACACTGAGAAGAAGCCCCAATGTTCCCTCCAGGCACTTTCAGTGTGGGTGCCTTCTCCACGTGGTTCCTGGTTTCCCTGCAGCGCTGAAGAGAATGTTAGCAAAGAGGTAACCGGCACAGCGAAAACAGTACTCAAAGACAGGGAGAGCAAGCTCTCTCTTGGCACTTTGGATGTGGGACATACAGCGAGATGTTTGCTGCTTTTGCGTTTGGCTCTTGGGAGATTTACAGCACAAAGATATCTAGTTGATTTGAAGCAGTTCCGAGAAAGTCTAAACATAATCGCCACTTCTCCCTCCTGGCACTTTCCATGTGGGAGATATAGCAGGATGTATATTGGTTTTGAGGACAACTCAATGGACAGTGTAGGGAGAAAAGTTCCTGGCTCCTTGAATGCCGTTCCTGGAGACACTGCGATCAATGAGGGAGATATGTCAAGATGTGTGTTGGTTTTGAGGACGGCTCTCTGGAGAGTCTTAGCAAAGAGGTCACAGGGATAATCAGAGCAATTCTCAGAGACACTGAGAACAAGATGGACAGTTCCCTCCTGGCACTTTCCCTGTAGGAGATACCGCAAGACGTTTCTGTAGATTGGGCACAGCGCTCTGCAGGGTGTTAGCAGAGACTTTCCCGGGACAGTGAAACCCTATGTCAGAGACACTGAGAAGAAGCCCCAATGTTCCCTCCAGGCACTTTCAGTGTGGGTGCCTTCTCCACGTGGTTCCTGGTTTCCCTGCAGCGCTGAAGAGAATGTTAGCAAAGAGGTAACCGGGACAGTGAAAACAGTACTCAAAGAGAGGGAGAGCAAGCTCTCTCTTGGCACTTTGGATGTGGGACATACAGCGAGATGTTTGCTGCTTTTGCGTTTGGCTGTTGGGAGATTTACAGCACAAAGATATCTAGTTGATTTGAAGCAGTTCCGAGAAAGTCTAAACATAATCGCCACTTCTCCCTCCTGGCACTTTCCATGTGGGAGATATAGCAGGATGTATATTGGTTTTGAGGACAACTCAATGGACAGTGTAGGGAGAAAAGTTCCTGGCTCCTTGAATGCCGTTCCTGGAGACACTGCGATCAATGAGGGAGATATGTCAAGATGTGTGTTGGTTTTGAGGACGGCTCTCTGGAGAGTCTTAGCAAAGAGGTCACAGGGATAATCAGAGCAATTCTCAGAGACACTGAGAACAAGATGGACAGTTCCCTCCTGGCACTTTCCCTGTAGGAGATACCGCAAGACGTTTCTGTAGATTGGGCACAGCGCTCTGCAGGGTGTTAGCAGAGACTTTCCCGGGACAGTGAAACCCTATGTCAGAGACACTGAGAAGAAGCCCCAATGTTCCCTCCAGGCACTTTCAGTGTGGGTGCCTTCTCCACGTGGTTCCTGGTTTCCCTGCAGCGCTGAAGAGAATGTTAGCAAAGAGGTAACCGGCACAGCGAAAACAGTACTCAAAGACAGGGAGAGCAAGCTCTCTCTTGGCACTTTGGATGTGGGACATACAGCGAGATGTTTGCTGCTTTTGCGTTTGGCTGTTGGGAGATTTACAGCACAAAGATATCTAGTTGATTTGAAGCAGTTCCGAGAAAGTCTAAACATAATCGCCACTTCTCCCTCCTGGCACTTTCCATGTGGGAGATATAGCAGGATGTATATTGGTTTTGAGGACAACTCAATGGACAGTGTAGGGAGAAAAGTTCCTGGCTCCTTGAATGCCGTTCCTGGAGACACTGCGATCAATGAGGGAGATATGTCAAGATGTGTGTTGGTTTTGAGGACGGCTCTCTGGAGAGTCTTAGCAAAGAGGTCACAGGGATAATCAGAGCAATTCTCAGAGACACTGAGAACAAGATGGACAGTTCCCTCCTGGCACTTTCCCTGTAGGAGATACCGCAAGACGTTTCTGTAGATTGGGCACAGCGCTCTGCAGGGTGTTAGCAGAGACTTTCCCGGGACAGTGAAACCCTATGTCAGAGACACTGAGAAGAAGCCCCAATGTTCCCTCCAGGCACTTTCAGTGTGGGTGCCTTCTCCACGTGGTTCCTGGTTTCCCTGCAGCGCTGAAGAGAATGTTAGCAAAGAGGTAACCGGGACAGTGAAAACAGTACTCAAAGAGAGGGAGAGCAAGCTCTCTCTTGGCACTTTGGATGTGGGACATACAGCGAGATGTTTGCTGCTTTTGCGTTTGGCTGTTGGGAGATTTACAGCACAAAGATATCTAGTTGATTTGAAGCAGTTCCGAGAAAGTCTAAACATAATCGCCACTTCTCCCTCCTGGCACTTTCCATGTGGGAGATATAGCAGGATGTATATTGGTTTTGAGGACAACTCAATGGACAGTGTAGGGAGAAAAGTTCCTGGCTCCTTGAATGCCGTTCCTGGAGACACTGCGATCAATGAGGGAGATATGTCAAGATGTGTGTTGGTTTTGAGGACGGCTCTCTGGAGAGTCTTAGCAAAGAGGTCACAGGGATAATCAGAGCAATTCTCAGAGACACTGAGAACAAGCTCGACAATTCCCTCCTGGCACTTTCCCTGTAGGAGATACCGCAAGACGTTTCTGTAGATTGGGCACAGCGCTCTGCAGGGTGTTAGCAGAGACTTTCCCGGGACAGTGAAACCCTATGTCAGAGACACTGAGAAGAAGCCCCAATGTTCCCTCCAGGCACTTTCAGTGTGGGTGCCTTCTCCACGTGGTTCCTGGTTTCCCTGCAGCGCTGAAGAGAATGTTAGCAAAGAGGTAACCGGCACAGCGAAAACAGTACTCAAAGACAGGGAGAGCAAGCTCTCTCTTGGCACTTTGGATGTGGGACATACAGCGAGATGTTTGCTGCTTTTGCGTTTGGCTGTTGGGAGATTTACAGCACAAAGATATCTAGTTGATTTGAAGCAGTTCCGAGAAAGTCTAAACATAATCGCCACTTCTCCCTCCTGGCACTTTCCATGTGGGAGATATAGCAGGATGTATATTGGTTTTGAGGACAACTCAATGGACAGTGTAGGGAGAAAAGTTCCTGGCTCCTTGAATGCCGTTACTGGAGACACTGCGATCAATGAGGGAGATATGTCAAGATGTGTGTTGGTTTTGAGGACGGCTCTCTGGAGAGTCTTAGCAAAGAGGTCACAGGGATAATCAGAGCAATTCTCAGAGACACTGAGAACAAGATGGACAGTTCCCTCCTGGCACTTTCCCTGTAGGAGATACCGCAAGACGTTTCTGTAGATTGGGCACAGCGCTCTGCAGGGTGTTAGCAGAGACTTTCCCGGGACAGTGAAACCCTATGTCAGAGACACTGAGAAGAAGCCCCAATGTTCCCTCCAGGCACTTTCAGTGTGGGTGCCTTCTCCACGTGGTTCCTGGTTTCCCTGCAGCGCTGAAGAGAATGTTAGCAAAGAGGTAACCGGGACAGTGAAAACAGTACTCAAAGAGAGGGAGAGCAAGCTCTCTCTTGGCACTTTGGATGTGGGACATACAGCGAGATGTTTGCTGCTTTTGCGTTTGGCTCTTGGGAGATTTACAGCACAAAGATATCTAGTTGATTTGAAGCAGTTCCGAGAAAGTCTAAACATAATCGCCACTTCTCCCTCCTGGCACTTTCCATGTGGGAGATATAGCAGGATGTATATTGGTTTTGAGGACAACTCAATGGACAGTGTAGGGAGAAAAGTTCCTGGCTCCTTGAATGCCGTTCCTGGAGACACTGCGATCAATGAGGGAGATATGTCAAGATGTGTGTTGGTTTTGAGGACGGCTCTCTGGAGAGTCTTAGCAAAGAGGTCACAGGGATAATCAGAGCAATTCTCAGAGACACTGAGAACAAGATGGACAGTTCCCTCCTGGCACTTTCCCTGTAGGAGATACCGCAAGACGTTTCTGTAGATTGGGCACAGCGCTCTGCAGGGTGTTAGCAGAGACTTTCCCGGGACAGTGAAACCCTATGTCAGAGACACTGAGAAGAAGCCCCAATGTTCCCTCCAGGCACTTTCAGTGTGGGTGCCTTCTCCACGTGGTTCCTGGTTTCCCTGCAGCGCTGAAGAGAATGTTAGCAAAGAGGTAACCGGGACAGTGAAAACAGTACTCAAAGACAGGGAGAGCAAGCTCTCTCTTGGCACTTTGGATGTGGGACATACAGCGAGATGTTTGCTGCTTTTGCGTTTGGCTGTTGGGAGATTTACAGCACAAAGATATCTAGTTGATTTGAAGCAGTTCCGAGAAAGTCTAAACATAATCGCCACTTCTCCCTCCTGGCACTTTCCATGTGGGAGATATAGCAGGATGTATATTGGTTTTGAGGACAACTCAATGGACAGTGTAGGGAGAAAAGTTCCTGGCTCCTTGAATGCCGTTCCTGGAGACACTGCGATCAATGAGGGAGATATGTCAAGATGTGTGTTGGTTTTGAGGACGGCTCTCTGGAGAGTCTTAGCAAAGAGGTCACAGGGATAATCAGAGCAATTCTCAGAGACACTGAGAACAAGATGGACAGTTCCCTCCTGGCACTTTCCCTGTAGGAGATACCGCAAGACGTTTCTGTAGATTGGGCACAGCGCTCTGCAGGGTGTTAGCAGAGACTTTCCCGGGACAGTGAAACCCTATGTCAGAGACACTGAGAAGAAGCCCCAATGTTCCCTCCAGGCACTTTCAGTGTGGGTGCCTTCTCCACGTGGTTCCTGGTTTCCCTGCAGCGCTGAAGAGAATGTTAGCAAAGAGGTAACCGGCACAGCGAAAACAGTACTCAAAGACAGGGAGAGCAAGCTCTCTCTTGGCACTTTGGATGTGGGACATACAGCGAGATGTTTGCTGCTTTTGCGTTTGGCTGTTGGGAGATTTACAGCACAAAGATATCTAGTTGATTTGAAGCAGTTCCGAGAAAGTCTAAACATAATCGCCACTTCTCCCTCCTGGCACTTTCCATGTGGGAGATATAGCAGGATGTATATTGGTTTTGAGGACAACTCAATGGACAGTGTAGGGAGAAAAGTTCCTGGCTCCTTGAATGCCGTTCCTGGAGACACTGCGATCAATGAGGGAGATATGTCAAGATGTGTGTTGGTTTTGAGGACGGCTCTCTGGAGAGTCTTAGCAAAGAGGTCACAGGGATAATCAGAGCAATTCTCAGAGACACTGAGAACAAGATGGACAGTTCCCTCCTGGCACTTTCCCTGTAGGAGATACCGCAAGACGTTTCTGTAGATTGGGCACAGCGCTCTGCAGGGTGTTAGCAGAGACTTTCCCGGGACAGTGAAACCCTATGTCAGAGACACTGAGAAGAAGCCCCAATGTTCCCTCCAGGCACTTTCAGTGTGGGTGCCTTCTCCACGTGGTTCCTGGTTTCCCTGCAGCGCTGAAGAGAATGTTAGCAAAGAGGTAACCGGGACAGTGAAAACAGTACTCAAAGAGAGGGAGAGCAAGCTCTCTCTTGGCACTTTGGATGTGGGACATACAGCGAGATGTTTGCTGCTTTTGCGTTTGGCTGTTGGGAGATTTACAGCACAAAGATATCTAGTTGATTTGAAGCAGTTCCGAGAAAGTCTAAACATAATCGCCACTTCTCCCTCCTGGCACTTTCCATGTGGGAGATATAGCAGGATGTATATTGGTTTTGAGGACAACTCAATGGACAGTGTAGGGAGAAAAGTTCCTGGCTCCTTGAATGCCGTTCCTGGAGACACTGCGATCAATGAGGGAGATATGTCAAGATGTGTGTTGGTTTTGAGGACGGCTCTCTGGAGAGTCTTAGCAAAGAGGTCACAGGGATAATCAGAGCAATTCTCAGAGACACTGAGAACAAGCTCGACAATTCCCTCCTGGCACTTTCCCTGTAGGAGATACCGCAAGACGTTTCTGTAGATTGGGCACAGCGCTCTGCAGGGTGTTAGCAGAGACTTTCCCGGGACAGTGAAACCCTATGTCAGAGACACTGAGAAGAAGCCCCAATGTTCCCTCCAGGCACTTTCAGTGTGGGTGCCTTCTCCACGTGGTTCCTGGTTTCCCTGCAGCGCTGAAGAGAATGTTAGCAAAGAGGTAACCGGCACAGCGAAAACAGTACTCAAAGACAGGGAGAGCAAGCTCTCTCTTGGCACTTTGGATGTGGGACATACAGCGAGATGTTTGCTGCTTTTGCGTTTGGCTGTTGGGAGATTTACAGCACAAAGATATCTAGTTGATTTGAAGCAGTTCCGAGAAAGTCTAAACATAATCGCCACTTCTCCCTCCTGGCACTTTCCATGTGGGAGATATAGCAGGATGTATATTGGTTTTGAGGACAACTCAATGGACAGTGTAGGGAGAAAAGTTCCTGGCTCCTTGAATGCCGTTCCTGGAGACACTGCGATCAATGAGGGAGATATGTCAAGATGTGTGTTGGTTTTGAGGACGGCTCTCTGGAGAGTCTTAGCAAAGAGGTCACAGGGATAATCAGAGCAATTCTCAGAGACACTGAGAACAAGATGGACAGTTCCCTCCTGGCACTTTCCCTGTAGGAGATACCGCAAGACGTTTCTGTAGATTGGGCACAGCGCTCTGCAGGGTGTTAGCAGAGACTTTCCCGGGACAGTGAAACCCTATGTCAGAGACACTGAGAAGAAGCCCCAATGTTCCCTCCAGGCACTTTCAGTGTGGGTGCCTTCTCCACGTGGTTCCTGGTTTCCCTGCAGCGCTGAAGAGAATGTTAGCAAAGAGGTAACCGGCACAGCGAAAACAGTACTCAAAGACAGGGAGAGCAAGCTCTCTCTTGGCACTTTGGATGTGGGACATACAGCGAGATGTTTGCTGCTTTTGCGTTTGGCTCTTGGGAGATTTACAGCACAAAGATATCTAGTTGATTTGAAGCAGTTCCGAGAAAGTCTAAACATAATCGCCACTTCTCCCTCCTGGCACTTTCCATGTGGGAGATATAGCAGGATGTATATTGGTTTTGAGGACAACTCAATGGACAGTGTAGGGAGAAAAGTTCCTGGCTCCTTGAATGCCGTTCCTGGAGACACTGCGATCAATGAGGGAGATATGTCAAGATGTGTGTTGGTTTTGAGGACGGCTCTCTGGAGAGTCTTAGCAAAGAGGTCACAGGGATAATCAGAGCAATTCTCAGAGACACTGAGAACAAGATGGACAGTTCCCTCCTGGCACTTTCCCTGTAGGAGATACCGCAAGACGTTTCTGTAGATTGGGCACAGCGCTCTGCAGGGTGTTAGCAGAGACTTTCCCGGGACAGTGAAACCCTATGTCAGAGACACTGAGAAGAAGCCCCAATGTTCCCTCCAGGCACTTTCAGTGTGGGTGCCTTCTCCACGTGGTTCCTGGTTTCCCTGCAGCGCTGAAGAGAATGTTAGCAAAGAGGTAACCGGGACAGCGAAAACAGTACTCAAAGAGAGGGAGAGCAAGCTCTCTCTTGGCACTTTGGATGTGGGACATACAGCGAGATGTTTGCTGCTTTTGCGTTTGGCTGTTGGGAGATTTACAGCACAAAGATATCTAGTTGATTTGAAGCAGTTCCGAGAAAGTCTAAACATAATCGCCACTTCTCCCTCCTGGCACTTTCCATGTGGGAGATATAGCAGGATGTATATTGGTTTTGAGGACAACTCAATGGACAGTGTAGGGAGAAAAGTTCCTGGCTCCTTGAATGCCGTTCCTGGAGACACTGCGATCAATGAGGGAGATATGTCAAGATGTGTGTTGGTTTTGAGGACGGCTCTCTGGAGAGTCTTAGCAAAGAGGTCACAGGGATAATCAGAGCAATTCTCAGAGACACTGAGAACAAGCTCGACAATTCCCTCCTGGCACTTTCCCTGTAGGAGATACCGCAAGACGTTTCTGTAGATTGGGCACAGCGCTCTGCAGGGTGTTAGCAGAGACTTTCCCGGGACAGTGAAACCCTATGTCAGAGACACTGAGAAGAAGCCCCAATGTTCCCTCCAGGCACTTTCAGTGTGGGTGCCTTCTCCACGTGGTTCCTGGTTTCCCTGCAGCGCTGAAGAGAATGTTAGCAAAGAGGTAACCGGCACAGCGAAAACAGTACTCAAAGACAGGGAGAGCAAGCTCTCTCTTGGCACTTTGGATGTGGGACATACAGCGAGATGTTTGCTGCTTTTGCGTTTGGCTGTTGGGAGATTTACAGCACAAAGATATCTAGTTGATTTGAAGCAGTTCCGAGAAAGTCTAAACATAATCGCCACTTCTCCCTCCTGGCACTTTCCATGTGGGAGATATAGCAGGATGTATATTGGTTTTGAGGACAACTCAATGGACAGTGTAGGGAGAAAAGTTCCTGGCTCCTTGAATGCCGTTCCTGGAGACACTGCGATCAATGTGGGAGATATGTCAAGATGTGTGTTTGTTTTGAGGACGGCTCTCTGGAGAGTCTTAGCAAAGAGGTCACAGGGATAATCAGAGCAATTCTCAGAGACACTGAGAACAAGATGGACAGTTCCCTCCTGGCACTTTCCCTGTAGGAGATACCGCAAGACGTTTCTGTAGATTGGGCACAGCGCTCTGCAGGGTGTTAGCAGAGACTTTCCCGGGACAGTGAAACCCTATGTCAGAGACACTGAGAAGAAGCCCCAATGTTCCCTCCAGGCACTTTCAGTGTGGGTGCCTTCTCCACGTGGTTCCTGGTTTCCCTGCAGCGCTGAAGAGAATGTTAGCAAAGAGGTAACCGGCACAGCGAAAACAGTACTCAAAGACAGGGAGAGCAAGCTCTCTCTTGGCACTTTGGATGTGGGACATACAGCGAGATGTTTGCTGCTTTTGCGTTTGGCTCTTGGGAGATTTACAGCACAAAGATATCTAGTTGATTTGAAGCAGTTCCGAGAAAGTCTAAACATAATCGCCACTTCTCCCTCCTGGCACTTTCCATGTGGGAGATATAGCAGGATGTATATTGGTTTTGAGGACAACTCAATGGACAGTGTAGGGAGAAAAGTTCCTGGCTCCTTGAATGCCGTTCCTGGAGACACTGCGATCAATGTGGGAGATATGTCAAGATGTGTGTTTGTTTTGAGGACGGCTCTCTGGAGAGTCTTAGCAAAGAGGTCACAGGGATAATCAGAGCAATTCTCAGAGACACTGAGAACAAGATGGACAGTTCCCTCCTGGCACTTTCCCTGTAGGAGATACCGCAAGACGTTTCTGTAGATTGGGCACAGCGCTCTGCAGGGTGTTAGCAGAGACTTTCCCGGGACAGTGAAACCCTATGTCAGAGACACTGAGAAGAAGCCCCAATGTTCCCTCCAGGCACTTTCAGTGTGGGTGCCTTCTCCACGTGGTTCCTGGTTTCCCTGCAGCGCTGAAGAGAATGTTAGCAAAGAGGTAACCGGCACAGCGAAAACAGTACTCAAAGACAGGGAGAGCAAGCTCTCTCTTGGCACTTTGGATGTGGGACATACAGCGAGATGTTTGCTGCTTTTGCGTTTGGCTGTTGGGAGATTTACAGCACAAAGATATCTAGTTGATTTGAAGCAGTTCCGAGAAAGTCTAAACATAATCGCCACTTCTCCCTCCTGGCACTTTCCATGTGGGAGATATAGCAGGATGTATATTGGTTTTGAGGACAACTCAATGGACAGTGTAGGGAGAAAAGTTCCTGGCTCCTTGAATGCCGTTCCTGGAGACACTGCGATCAATGTGGGAGATATGTCAAGATGTGTGTTTGTTTTGAGGACGGCTCTCTGGAGAGTCTTAGCAAAGAGGTCACAGGGATAATCAGAGCAATTCTCAGAGACACTGAGAACAAGATGGACAGTTCCCTCCTGGCACTTTCCCTGTAGGAGATACCGCAAGACGTTTCTGTAGATTGGGCACAGCGCTCTGCAGGGTGTTAGCAGAGACTTTCCCGGGACAGTGAAACCCTATGTCAGAGACACTGAGAAGAAGCCCCAATGTTCCCTCCAGGCACTTTCAGTGTGGGTGCCTTCTCCACGTGGTTCCTGGTTTCCCTGCAGCGCTGAAGAGAATGTTAGCAAAGAGGTAACCGGCACAGCGAAAACAGTACTCAAAGACAGGGAGAGCAAGCTCTCTCTTGGCACTTTGGATGTGGGACATACAGCGAGATGTTTGCTGCTTTTGCGTTTGGCTCTTGGGAGATTTACAGCACAAAGATATCTAGTTGATTTGAAGCAGTTCCGAGAAAGTCTAAACATAATCGCCACTTCTCCCTCCTGGCACTTTCCATGTGGGAGATATAGCAGGATGTATATTGGTTTTGAGGACAACTCAATGGACAGTGTAGGGAGAAAAGTTCCTGGCTCCTTGAATGCCGTTCCTGGAGACACTGCGATCAATGAGGGAGATATGTCAAGATGTGTGTTGGTTTTGAGGACGGCTCTCTGGAGAGTCTTAGCAAAGAGGTCACAGGGATAATCAGAGCAATTCTCAGAGACACTGAGAACAAGCTCGACAATTCCCTCCTGGCACTTTCCCTGTAGGAGATACCGCAAGACGTTTCTGTAGATTGGGCACAGCGCTCTGCAGGGTGTTAGCAGAGACTTTCCCGGGACAGTGAAACCCTATGTCAGAGACACTGAGAAGAAGCCCCAATGTTCCCTCCAGGCACTTTCAGTGTGGGTGCCTTCTCCACGTGGTTCCTGGTTTCCCTGCAGCGCTGAAGAGAATGTTAGCAAAGAGGTAACCGGGACAGTGAAAACAGTACTCAAAGACAGGGAGAGCAAGCTCTCTCTTGGCACTTTGGATGTGGGACATACAGCGAGATGTTTGCTGCTTTTGCGTTTGGCTGTTGGGAGATTTACAGCACAAAGATATCTAGTTGATTTGAAGCAGTTCCGAGAAAGTCTAAACATAATCGCCACTTCTCCCTCCTGGCACTTTCCATGTGGGAGATATAGCAGGATGTATATTGGTTTTGAGGACAACTCAATGGACAGTGTAGGGAGAAAAGTTCCTGGCTCCTTGAATGCCGTTCCTGGAGACACTGCGATCAATGTGGGAGATATGTCAAGATGTGTGTTTGTTTTGAGGACGGCTCTCTGGAGAGTCTTAGCAAAGAGGTCACAGGGATAATCAGAGCAATTCTCAGAGACACTGAGAACAAGATGGACAGTTCCCTCCTGGCACTTTCCCTGTAGGAGATACCGCAAGACGTTTCTGTAGATTGGGCACAGCGCTCTGCAGGGTGTTAGCAGAGACTTTCCCGGGACAGTGAAACCCTATGTCAGAGACACTGAGAAGAAGCCCCAATGTTCCCTCCAGGCACTTTCAGTGTGGGTGCCTTCTCCACGTGGTTCCTGGTTTCCCTGCAGCGCTGAAGAGAATGTTAGCAAAGAGGTAACCGGGACAGTGAAAACAGTACTCAAAGACAGGGAGAGCAAGCTCTCTCTTGGCACTTTGGATGTGGGACATACAGCGAGATGTTTGCTGCTTTTGCGTTTGGCTGTTGGGAGATTTACAGCACAAAGATATCTAGTTGATTTGAAGCAGTTCCGAGAAAGTCTAAACATAATCGCCACTTCTCCCTCCTGGCACTTTCCATGTGGGAGATATAGCAGGATGTATATTGGTTTTGAGGACAACTCAATGGACAGTGTAGGGAGAAAAGTTCCTGGCTCCTTGAATGCCGTTCCTGGAGACACTGCGATCAATGAGGGAGATATGTCAAGATGTGTGTTGGTTTTGAGGACGGCTCTCTGGAGAGTCTTAGCAAAGAGGTCACAGGGATAATCAGAGCAATTCTCAGAGACACTGAGAACAAGATGGACAGTTCCCTCCTGGCACTTTCCCTGTAGGAGATACCGCAAGACGTTTCTGTAGATTGGGCACAGCGCTCTGCAGGGTGTTAGCAGAGACTTTCCCGGGACAGTGAAACCCTATGTCAGAGACACTGAGAAGAAGCCCCAATGTTCCCTCCAGGCACTTTCAGTGTGGGTGCCTTCTCCACGTGGTTCCTGGTTTCCCTGCAGCGCTGAAGAGAATGTTAGCAAAGAGGTAACCGGCACAGCGAAAACAGTACTCAAAGACAGGGAGAGCAAGCTCTCTCTTGGCACTTTGGATGTGGGACATACAGCGAGATGTTTGCTGCTTTTGCGTTTGGCTGTTGGGAGATTTACAGCACAAAGATATCTAGTTGATTTGAAGCAGTTCCGAGAAAGTCTAAACATAATCCCCACTTCTCCCTCCTGGCACTTTCCATGTGGGAGATATAGCAGGATGTATATTGGTTTTGAGGACAACTCAATGGACAGTGTAGGGAGAAAAGTTCCTGGCTCCTTGAATGCCGTTCCTGGAGACACTGCGATCAATGAGGGAGATATGTCAAGATGTGTGTTGGTTTTGAGGACGGCTCTCTGGAGAGTCTTAGCAAAGAGGTCACAGGGATAATCAGAGCAATTCTCAGAGACACTGAGAACAAGCTCGACAGTTCCCTCCTGGCACTTTCCCTGTAGGAGATACCGCAAGACGTTTCTGTAGATTGGGCACAGCGCTCTGCAGGGTGTTAGCAGAGACTTTCCCGGGACAGTGAAACCCTATGTCAGAGACACTGAGAAGAAGCCCCAATGTTCCCTCCAGGCACTTTCAGTGTGGGTGCCTTCTCCACGTGGTTCCTGGTTTCCCTGCAGCGCTGAAGAGAATGTTAGCAAAGAGGTAACCGGGACAGTGAAAACAGTACTCAAAGACAGGGAGAGCAAGCTCTCTCTTGGCACTTTGGATGTGGGACATACAGCGAGATGTTTGCTGCTTTTGCGTTTGGCTGTTGGGAGATTTACAGCACAAAGATATCTAGTTGATTTGAAGCAGTTCCGAGAAAGTCTAAACATAATCGCCACTTCTCCCTCCTGGCACTTTCCATGTGGGAGATATAGCAGGATTTATATTGGTTTTGAGGACAACTCAATGGACAGTGTAGGGAGAAAAGTTCCTGGCTCCTTGAATGCCGTTCCTGGAGACACTGCGATCAATGTGGGAGATATGTCAAGATGTGTGTTTGTTTTGAGGACGGCTCTCTGGAGAGTCTTAGCAAAGAGGTCACAGGGATAATCAGAGCAATTCTCAGAGACACTGAGAACAAGATGGACAGTTCCCTCCTGGCACTTTCCCTGTAGGAGATACCGCAAGACGTTTCTGTAGATTGGGCACAGCGCTCTGCAGGGTGTTAGCAGAGACTTTCCCGGGACAGTGAAACCCTATGTCAGAGACACTGAGAAGAAGCCCCAATGTTCCCTCCAGGCACTTTCAGTGTGGGTGCCTTCTCCACGTGGTTCCTGGTTTCCCTGCAGCGCTGAAGAGAATGTTAGCAAAGAGGTAACCGGCACAGTGAAAACAGTACTCAAAGACAGGGAGAGCAAGCTCTCTCTTGGCACTTTGGATGTGGGACATACAGCGAGATGTTTGCTGCTTTTGCGTTTGGCTGTTGGGAGATTTACAGCACAAAGATATCTAGTTGATTTGAAGCAGTTCCGAGAAAGTCTAAACATAATCGCCACTTCTCCCTCCTGGCACTTTCCATGTGGGAGATATAGCAGGATGTATATTGGTTTTGAGGACAACTCAATGGACAGTGTAGGGAGAAAAGTTCCTGGCTCCTTGAATGCCGTTCCTGGAGACACTGCGATCAATGAGGGAGATATGTCAAGATGTGTGTTGGTTTTGAGGACGGCTCTCTGGAGAGTCTTAGCAAAGAGGTCACAGGGATAATCAGAGCAATTCTCAGAGACACTGAGAACAAGATGGACAGTTCCCTCCTGGCACTTTCCCTGTAGGAGATACCGCAAGACGTTTCTGTAGATTGGGCACAGCGCTCTGCAGGGTGTTAGCAGAGACTTTCCCGGGACAGTGAAACCCTATGTCAGAGACACTGAGAAGAAGCCCCAATGTTCCCTCCAGGCACTTTCAGTGTGGGTGCCTTCTCCACGTGGTTCCTGGTTTCCCTGCAGCGCTGAAGAGAATGTTAGCAAAGAGGTAACCGGGACAGTGAAAACAGTACTCAAAGACAGGGAGAGCAAGCTCTCTCTTGGCACTTTGGATGTGGGACATACAGCGAGATGTTTGCTGCTTTTGCGTTTGGCTGTTGGGAGATTTACAGCACAAAGATATCTAGTTGATTTGAAGCAGTTCCGAGAAAGTCTAAACATAATCGCCACTTCTCCCTCCTGGCACTTTCCATGTGGGAGATATAGCAGGATGTATATTGGTTTTGAGGACAACTCAATGGACAGTGTAGGGAGAAAAGTTCCTGGCTCCTTGAATGCCGTTCCTGGAGACACTGCGATCAATGTGGGAGATATGTCAAGATGTGTGTTTGTTTTGAGGACGGCTCTCTGGAGAGTCTTAGCAAAGAGGTCACAGGGATAATCAGAGCAATTCTCAGAGACACTGAGAACAAGATGGACAGTTCCCTCCTGGCACTTTCCCTGTAGGAGATACCGCAAGACGTTTCTGTAGATTGGGCACAGCGCTCTGCAGGGTGTTAGCAGAGACTTTCCCGGGACAGTGAAACCCTATGTCAGAGACACTGAGAAGAAGCCCCAATGTTCCCTCCAGGCACTTTCAGTGTGGGTGCCTTCTCCACGTGGTTCCTGGTTTCCCTGCAGCGCTGAAGAGAATGTTAGCAAAGAGGTAACCGGCACAGCGAAAACAGTACTCAAAGAGAGGGAGAGCAAGCTCTCTCTTGGCACTTTGGATGTGGGACATACAGCGAGATGTTTGCTGCTTTTGCGTTTGGCTGTTGGGAGATTTACAGCACAAAGATATCTAGTTGATTTGAAGCAGTTCCGAGAAAGTCTAAACATAATCGCCACTTCTCCCTCCTGGCACTTTCCATGTGGGAGATATAGCAGGATGTATATTGGTTTTGAGGACAACTCAATGGACAGTGTAGGGAGAAAAGTTCCTGGCTCCTTGAATGCCGTTCCTGGAGACACTGCGATCAATGTGGGAGATATGTCAAGATGTGTGTTTGTTTTGAGGACGGCTCTCTGGAGAGTCTTAGCAAAGAGGTCACAGGGATAATCAGAGCAATTCTCAGAGACACTGAGAACAAGATGGACAGTTCCCTCCTGGCACTTTCCCTGTAGGAGATACCGCAAGACGTTTCTGTAGATTGGGCACAGCGCTCTGCAGGGTGTTAGCAGAGACTTTCCCGGGACAGTGAAACCCTATGTCAGAGACACTGAGAAGAAGCCCCAATGTTCCCTCCAGGCACTTTCAGTGTGGGTGCCTTCTCCACGTGGTTCCTGGTTTCCCTGCAGCGCTGAAGAGAATGTTAGCAAAGAGGTAACCGGCACAGCGAAAACAGTACTCAAAGACAGGGAGAGCAAGCTCTCTCTTGGCACTTTGGATGTGGGACATACAGCGAGATGTTTGCTGCTTTTGCGTTTGGCTGTTGGGAGATTTACAGCACAAAGATATCTAGTTGATTTGAAGCAGTTCCGAGGAAGTCTAAACATAATCGCCACTTCTCCCTCCTGGCACTTTCCATGTGGGAGATATAGCAGGATGTATATTGGTTTTGAGGACAACTCAATGGACAGTGTAGGGAGAAAAGTTCCTGGCTCCTTGAATGCCGTTCCTGGAGACACTGCGATCAATGAGGGAGATATGTCAAGATGTGTGTTGGTTTTGAGGACGGCTCTCTGGAGAGTCTTAGCAAAGAGGTCACAGGGATAATCAGAGCAATTCTCAGAGACACTGAGAACAAGCTCGACAATTCCCTCCTGGCACTTTCCCTGTAGGAGATACCGCAAGACGTTTCTGTAGATTGGGCACAGCGCTCTGCAGGGTGTTAGCAGAGACTTTCCCGGGACAGTGAAACCCTATGTCAGAGACACTGAGAAGAAGCCCCAATGTTCCCTCCAGGCACTTTCAGTGTGGGTGCCTTCTCCACGTGGTTCCTGGTTTCCCTGCAGCGCTGAAGAGAATGTTAGCAAAGAGGTAACCGGCACAGCGAAAACAGTACTCAAAGACAGGGAGAGCAAGCTCTCTCTTGGCACTTTGGATGTGGGACATACAGCGAGATGTTTGCTGCTTTTGCGTTTGGCTGTTGGGAGATTTACAGCACAAAGATATCTAGTTGATTTGAAGCAGTTCCGAGAAAGTCTAAACATAATCGCCACTTCTCCCTCCTGGCACTTTCCATGTGGGAGATATAGCAGGATGTATATTGGTTTTGAGGACAACTCAATGGACAGTGTAGGGAGAAAAGTTCCTGGCTCCTTGAATGCCGTTCCTGGAGACACTGCGATCAATGTGGGAGATATGTCAAGATGTGTGTTTGTTTTGAGGACGGCTCTCTGGAGAGTCTTAGCAAAGAGGTCACAGGGATAATCAGAGCAATTCTCAGAGACACTGAGAACAAGATGGACAGTTCCCTCCTGGCACTTTCCCTGTAGGAGATACCGCAAGACGTTTCTGTAGATTGGGCACAGCGCTCTGCAGGGTGTTAGCAGAGACTTTCCCGGGACAGTGAAACCCTATGTCAGAGACACTGAGAAGAAGCCCCAATGTTCCCTCCAGGCACTTTCAGTGTGGGTGCCTTCTCCACGTGGTTCCTGGTTTCCCTGCAGCGCTGAAGAGAATGTTAGCAAAGAGGTAACCGGCACAGCGAAAACAGTACTCAAAGAGAGGGAGAGCAAGCTCTCTCTTGGCACTTTGGATGTGGGACATACAGCGAGATGTTTGCTGCTTTTGCGTTTGGCTGTTGGGAGATTTACAGCACAAAGATATCTAGTTGATTTGAAGCAGTTCCGAGAAAGTCTAAACATAATCTCCACTTCTCCCTCCTGGCACTTTCCATGTGGGAGATATAGCAGGATGTATATTGGTTTTGAGGACAACTCAATGGACAGTGTAGGGAGAAAAGTTCCTGGCTCCTTGAATGCCGTTCCTGGAGACACTGCGATCAATGAGGGAGATATGTCAAGATGTGTGTTGGTTTTGAGGACGGCTCTCTGGAGAGTCTTAGCAAAGAGGTCACAGGGATAATCAGAGCAATTCTCAGAGACACTGAGAACAAGCTCGACAATTCCCTCCTGGCACTTTCCCTGTAGGAGATACCGCAAGACGTTTCTGTAGATTGGGCACAGCGCTCTGCAGGGTGTTAGCAGAGACTTTCCCGGGACAGTGAAACCCTATGTCAGAGACACTGAGAAGAAGCCCCAATGTTCCCTCCAGGCACTTTCAGTGTGGGTGCCTTCTCCACGTGGTTCCTGGTTTCCCTGCAGCGCTGAAGAGAATGTTAGCAAAGAGGTAACCGGCACAGCGAAAACAGTACTCAAAGAGAGGGAGAGCAAGCTCTCTCTTGGCACTTTGGATGTGGGACATACAGCGAGATGTTTGCTGCTTTTGCGTTTGGCTGTTGGGAGATTTACAGCACAAAGGTATCTAGTTGATTTGAAGCAGTTCCGAGGAAGTCTAAACATAATCCCCACTTCTCCCTCCTGGCACTTTCCATGTGGGAGATATAGCAGGATGTATATTGGTTTTGAGGACAACTCAATGGACAGTGTAGGGAGAAAAGTTCCTGGCTCCTTGAATGCCGTTCCTGGAGACACTGCGATCAATGAGGGAGATATGTCAAGATGTGTGTTGGTTTTGAGGACGGCTCTCTGGAGAGTCTTAGCAAAGAGGTCACAGGGATAATCAGAGCAATTCTCAGAGACACTGAGAACAAGATGGACAGTTCCCTCCTGGCACTTTCCCTGTAGGAGATACCGCAAGACGTTTCTGTAGATTGGGCACAGCGCTCTGCAGGGTGTTAGCAGAGACTTTCCCGGGACAGTGAAACCCTATGTCAGAGACACTGAGAAGAAGCCCCAATGTTCCCTCCAGGCACTTTCAGTGTGGGTGCCTTCTCCACGTGGTTCCTGGTTTCCCTGCAGCGCTGAAGAGAATGTTAGCAAAGAGGTAACCGGGACAGTGAAAACAGTACTCAAAGACAGGGAGAGCAAGCTCTCTCTTGGCACTTTGGATGTGGGACATACAGCGAGATGTTTGCTGGTTTTGCGTTTGGCTGTTGGGAGATTTACAGCACAAAGATATCTAGTTGATTTGAAGCAGTTCCGAGAAAGTCTAAACATAATCGCCACTTCTCCCTCCTGGCACTTTCCATGTGGGAGATATAGCAGGATGTATATTGGTTTTGAGGACAACTCAATGGACAGTGTAGGGAGAAAAGTTCCTGGCTCCTTGAATGCCGTTCCTGGAGACACTGCGATCAATGTGGGAGATATGTCAAGATGTGTGTTTGTTTTGAGGACGGCTCTCTGGAGAGTCTTAGCAAAGAGGTCACAGGGATAATCAGAGCAATTCTCAGAGACACTGAGAACAAGATGGACAGTTCCCTCCTGGCACTTTCCCTGTAGGAGATACCGCAAGACGTTTCTGTAGATTGGGCACAGCGCTCTGCAGGGTGTTAGCAGAGACTTTCCCGGGACAGTGAAACCCTATGTCAGAGACACTGAGAAGAAGCCCCAATGTTCCCTCCAGGCACTTTCAGTGTGGGTGCCTTCTCCACGTGGTTCCTGGTTTCCCTGCAGCGCTGAAGAGAATGTTAGCAAAGAGGTAACCGGGACAGCGAAAACAGTACTCAAAGAGAGGGAGAGCAAGCTCTCTCTTGGCACTTTGGATGTGGGACATACAGCGAGATGTTTGCTGCTTTTGCGTTTGGCTGTTGGGAGATTTACAGCACAAAGATATCTAGTTGATTTGAAGCAGTTCCGAGAAAGTCTAAACATAATCGCCACTTCTCCCTCCTGGCACTTTCCATGTGGGAGATATAGCAGGATGTATATTGGTTTTGAGGACAACTCAATGGACAGTGTAGGGAGAAAAGTTCCTGGCTCCTTGAATGCCGTTCCTGGAGACACTGCGATCAATGTGGGAGATATGTCAAGATGTGTGTTTGTTTTGAGGACGGCTCTCTGGAGAGTCTTAGCAAAGAGGTCACAGGGATAATCAGAGCAATTCTCAGAGACACTGAGAACAAGATGGACAGTTCCCTCCTGGCACTTTCCCTGTAGGAGATACCGCAAGACGTTTCTGTAGATTGGGCACAGCGCTCTGCAGGGTGTTAGCAGAGACTTTCCCGGGACAGTGAAACCCTATGTCAGAGACACTGAGAAGAAGCCCCAATGTTCCCTCCAGGCACTTTCAGTGTGGGTGCCTTCTCCACGTGGTTCCTGGTTTCCCTGCAGCGCTGAAGAGAATGTTAGCAAAGAGGTAACCGGCACAGCGAAAACAGTACTCAAAGACAGGGAGAGCAAGCTCTCTCTTGGCACTTTGGATGTGGGACATACAGCGAGATGTTTGCTGCTTTTGCGTTTGGCTGTTGGGAGATTTACAGCACAAAGATATCTAGTTGATTTGAAGCAGTTCCGAGGAAGTCTAAACATAATCGCCACTTCTCCCTCCTGGCACTTTCCATGTGGGAGATATAGCAGGATGTATATTGGTTTTGAGGACAACTCAATGGACAGTGTAGGGAGAAAAGTTCCTGGCTCCTTGAATGCCGTTCCTGGAGACACTGCGATCAATGAGGGAGATATGTCAAGATGTGTGTTGGTTTTGAGGACGGCTCTCTGGAGAGTCTTAGCAAAGAGGTCACAGGGATAATCAGAGCAATTCTCAGAGACACTGAGAACAAGCTCGACAATTCCCTCCTGGCACTTTCCCTGTAGGAGATACCGCAAGACGTTTCTGTAGATTGGGCACAGCGCTCTGCAGGGTGTTAGCAGAGACTTTCCCGGGACAGTGAAACCCTATGTCAGAGACACTGAGAAGAAGCCCCAATGTTCCCTCCAGGCACTTTCAGTGTGGGTGCCTTCTCCACGTGGTTCCTGGTTTCCCTGCAGCGCTGAAGAGAATGTTAGCAAAGAGGTAACCGGCACAGCGAAAACAGTACTCAAAGACAGGGAGAGCAAGCTCTCTCTTGGCACTTTGGATGTGGGACATACAGCGAGATGTTTGCTGCTTTTGCGTTTGGCTGTTGGGAGATTTACAGCACAAAGATATCTAGTTGATTTGAAGCAGTTCCGAGAAAGTCTAAACATAATCGCCACTTCTCCCTCCTGGCACTTTCCATGTGGGAGATATAGCAGGATGTATATTGGTTTTGAGGACAACTCAATGGACAGTGTAGGGAGAAAAGTTCCTGGCTCCTTGAATGCCGTTCCTGGAGACACTGCGATCAATGTGGGAGATATGTCAAGATGTGTGTTTGTTTTGAGGACGGCTCTCTGGAGAGTCTTAGCAAAGAGGTCACAGGGATAATCAGAGCAATTCTCAGAGACACTGAGAACAAGATGGACAGTTCCCTCCTGGCACTTTCCCTGTAGGAGATACCGCAAGACGTTTCTGTAGATTGGGCACAGCGCTCTGCAGGGTGTTAGCAGAGACTTTCCCGGGACAGTGAAACCCTATGTCAGAGACACTGAGAAGAAGCCCCAATGTTCCCTCCAGGCACTTTCAGTGTGGGTGCCTTCTCCACGTGGTTCCTGGTTTCCCTGCAGCGCTGAAGAGAATGTTAGCAAAGAGGTAACCGGCACAGCGAAAACAGTACTCAAAGAGAGGGAGAGCAAGCTCTCTCTTGGCACTTTGGATGTGGGACATACAGCGAGATGTTTGCTGCTTTTGCGTTTGGCTGTTGGGAGATTTACAGCACAAAGATATCTAGTTGATTTGAAGCAGTTCCGAGAAAGTCTAAACATAATCGCCACTTCTCCCTCCTGGCACTTTCCATGTGGGAGATATAGCAGGATGTATATTGGTTTTGAGGACAACTCAATGGACAGTGTAGGGAGAAAAGTTCCTGGCTCCTTGAATGCCGTTCCTGGAGACACTGCGATCAATGTGGGAGATATGTCAAGATGTGTGTTTGTTTTGAGGACGGCTCTCTGGAGAGTCTTAGCAAAGAGGTCACAGGGATAATCAGAGCAATTCTCAGAGACACTGAGAACAAGATGGACAGTTCCCTCCTGGCACTTTCCCTGTAGGAGATACCGCAAGACGTTTCTGTAGATTGGGCACAGCGCTCTGCAGGGTGTTAGCAGAGACTTTCCCGGGACAGTGAAACCCTATGTCAGAGACACTGAGAAGAAGCCCCAATGTTCCCTCCAGGCACTTTCAGTGTGGGTGCCTTCTCCACGTGGTTCCTGGTTTCCCTGCAGCGCTGAAGAGAATGTTAGCAAAGAGGTAACCGGCACAGCGAAAACAGTACTCAAAGACAGGGAGAGCAAGCTCTCTCTTGGCACTTTGGATGTGGGACATACAGCGAGATGTTTGCTGCTTTTGCGTTTGGCTGTTGGGAGATTTACAGCACAAAGATATCTAGTTGATTTGAAGCAGTTCCGAGGAAGTCTAAACATAATCGCCACTTCTCCCTCCTGGCACTTTCCATGTGGGAGATATAGCAGGATGTATATTGGTTTTGAGGACAACTCAATGGACAGTGTAGGGAGAAAAGTTCCTGGCTCCTTGAATGCCGTTCCTGGAGACACTGCGATCAATGAGGGAGATATGTCAAGATGTGTGTTGGTTTTGAGGACGGCTCTCTGGAGAGTCTTAGCAAAGAGGTCACAGGGATAATCAGAGCAATTCTCAGAGACACTGAGAACAAGCTCGACAATTCCCTCCTGGCACTTTCCCTGTAGGAGATACCGCAAGACGTTTCTGTAGATTGGGCACAGCGCTCTGCAGGGTGTTAGCAGAGACTTTCCCGGGACAGTGAAACCCTATGTCAGAGACACTGAGAAGAAGCCCCAATGTTCCCTCCAGGCACTTTCAGTGTGGGTGCCTTCTCCACGTGGTTCCTGGTTTCCCTGCAGCGCTGAAGAGAATGTTAGCAAAGAGGTAACCGGCACAGCGAAAACAGTACTCAAAGACAGGGAGAGCAAGCTCTCTCTTGGCACTTTGGATGTGGGACATACAGCGAGATGTTTGCTGCTTTTGCGTTTGGCTGTTGGGAGATTTACAGCACAAAGATATCTAGTTGATTTGAAGCAGTTCCGAGAAAGTCTAAACATAATCGCCACTTCTCCCTCCTGGCACTTTCCATGTGGGAGATATAGCAGGATGTATATTGGTTTTGAGGACAACTCAATGGACAGTGTAGGGAGAAAAGTTCCTGGCTCCTTGAATGCCGTTCCTGGAGACACTGCGATCAATGTGGGAGATATGTCAAGATGTGTGTTTGTTTTGAGGACGGCTCTCTGGAGAGTCTTAGCAAAGAGGTCACAGGGATAATCAGAGCAATTCTCAGAGACACTGAGAACAAGATGGACAGTTCCCTCCTGGCACTTTCCCTGTAGGAGATACCGCAAGACGTTTCTGTAGATTGGGCACAGCGCTCTGCAGGGTGTTAGCAGAGACTTTCCCGGGACAGTGAAACCCTATGTCAGAGACACTGAGAAGAAGCCCCAATGTTCCCTCCAGGCACTTTCAGTGTGGGTGCCTTCTCCACGTGGTTCCTGGTTTCCCTGCAGCGCTGAAGAGAATGTTAGCAAAGAGGTAACCGGCACAGCGAAAACAGTACTCAAAGAGAGGGAGAGCAAGCTCTCTCTTGGCACTTTGGATGTGGGACATACAGCGAGATGTTTGCTGCTTTTGCGTTTGGCTGTTGGGAGATTTACAGCACAAAGATATCTAGTTGATTTGAAGCAGTTCCGAGAAAGTCTAAACATAATCGCCACTTCTCCCTCCTGGCACTTTCCATGTGGGAGATATAGCAGGATGTATATTGGTTTTGAGGACAACTCAATGGACAGTGTAGGGAGAAAAGTTCCTGGCTCCTTGAATGCCGTTCCTGGAGACACTGCGATCAATGTGGGAGATATGTCAAGATGTGTGTTTGTTTTGAGGACGGCTCTCTGGAGAGTCTTAGCAAAGAGGTCACAGGGATAATCAGAGCAATTCTCAGAGACACTGAGAACAAGATGGACAGTTCCCTCCTGGCACTTTCCCTGTAGGAGATACCGCAAGACGTTTCTGTAGATTGGGCACAGCGCTCTGCAGGGTGTTAGCAGAGACTTTCCCGGGACAGTGAAACCCTATGTCAGAGACACTGAGAAGAAGCCCCAATGTTCCCTCCAGGCACTTTCAGTGTGGGTGCCTTCTCCACGTGGTTCCTGGTTTCCCTGCAGCGCTGAAGAGAATGTTAGCAAAGAGGTAACCGGCACAGCGAAAACAGTACTCAAAGACAGGGAGAGCAAGCTCTCTCTTGGCACTTTGGATGTGGGACATACAGCGAGATGTTTGCTGCTTTTGCGTTTGGCTGTTGGGAGATTTACAGCACAAAGATATCTAGTTGATTTGAAGCAGTTCCGAGAAAGTCTAAACATAATCGCCACTTCTCCCTCCTGGCACTTTCCATGTGGGAGATATAGCAGGATGTATATTGGTTTTGAGGACAACTCAATGGACAGTGTAGGGAGAAAAGTTCCTGGCTCCTTGAATGCCGTTCCTGGAGACACTGCGATCAATGTGGGAGATATGTCAAGATGTGTGTTTGTTTTGAGGACGGCTCTCTGGAGAGTCTTAGCAAAGAGGTCACAGGGATAATCAGAGCAATTCTCAGAGACACTGAGAACAAGATGGACAGTTCCCTCCTGGCACTTTCCCTGTAGGAGATACCGCAAGACGTTTCTGTAGATTGGGCACAGCGCTCTTCAGGGTGTTAGCAGAGACTTTCCCGGGACAGTGAAACCCTATGTCAGAGACACTGAGAAGAAGCCCCAATGTTCCCTCCAGGCACTTTCAGTGTGGGTGCCTTCTCCACGTGGTTCCTGGTTTCCCTGCAGCGCTGAAGAGAATGTTAGCAAAGAGGTAACCGGCACAGCGAAAACAGTACTCAAAGACAGGGAGAGCAAGCTCTCTCTTGGCACTTTGGATGTGGGACATACAGCGAGATGTTTGCTGCTTTTGCGTTTGGCTGTTGGGAGATTTACAGCACAAAGATATCTAGTTGATTTGAAGCAGTTCCGAGAAAGTCTAAACATAATCTCCACTTCTCCCTCCTGGCACTTTCCATGTGGGAGATATAGCAGGATGTATATTGGTTTTGAGGACAACTCAATGGACAGTGTAGGGAGAAAAGTTCCTGGCTCCTTGAATGCCGTTCCTGGAGACACTGCGATCAATGAGGGAGATATGTCAAGATGTGTGTTGGTTTTGAGGACGGCTCTCTGGAGAGTCTTAGCAAAGAGGTCACAGGGATAATCAGAGCAATTCTCAGAGACACTGAGAACAAGCTCGACAATTCCCTCCTGGCACTTTCCCTGTAGGAGATACCGCAAGACGTTTCTGTAGATTGGGCACAGCGCTCTGCAGGGTGTTAGCAGAGACTTTCCCGGGACAGTGAAACCCTATGTCAGAGACACTGAGAAGAAGCCCCAATGTTCCCTCCAGGCACTTTCAGTGTGGGTGCCTTCTCCACGTGGTTCCTGGTTTCCCTGCAGCGCTGAAGAGAATGTTAGCAAAGAGGTAACCGGCACAGCGAAAACAGTACTCAAAGACAGGGAGAGCAAGCTCTCTCTTGGCACTTTGGATGTGGGACATACAGCGAGATGTTTGCTGCTTTTGCGTTTGGCTGTTGGGAGATTTACAGCACAAAGGTATCTAGTTGATTTGAAGCAGTTCCGAGGAAGTCTAAACATAATCTCCACTTCTCCCTCCTGGCACTTTCCATGTGGGAGATATAGCAGGATGTATATTGGTTTTGAGGACAACTCAATGGACAGTGTAGGGAGAAAAGTTCCTGGCTCCTTGAATGCCGTTCCTGGAGACACTGCGATCAATGAGGGAGATATGTCAAGATGTGTGTTGGTTTTGAGGACGGCTCTCTGGAGAGTCTTAGCAAAGAGGTCACAGGGATAATCAGAGCAATTCTCAGAGACACTGAGAACAAGCTCGACAATTCCCTCCTGGCACTTTCCCTGTAGGAGATACCGCAAGACGTTTCTGTAGATTGGGCACAGCGCTCTGCAGGGTGTTAGCAGAGACTTTCCCGGGACAGTGAAACCCTATGTCAGAGACACTGAGAAGAAGCCCCAATGTTCCCTCCAGGCACTTTCAGTGTGGGTGCCTTCTCCACGTGGTTCCTGGTTTCCCTGCAGCGCTGAAGAGAATGTTAGCAAAGAGGTAACCGGCACAGCGAAAACAGTACTCAAAGACAGGGAGAGCAAGCTCTCTCTTGGCACTTTGGATGTGGGACATACAGCGAGATGTTTGCTGCTTTTGCGTTTGGCTGTTGGGAGATTTACAGCACAAAGATATCTAGTTGATTTGAAGCAGTTCCGAGAAAGTCTAAACATAATCGCCACTTCTCCCTCCTGGCACTTTCCATGTGGGAGATATAGCAGGATGTATATTGGTTTTGAGGACAACTCAATGGACAGTGTAGGGAGAAAAGTTCCTGGCTCCTTGAATGCCGTTCCTGGAGACACTGCGATCAATGTGGGAGATATGTCAAGATGTGTGTTGGTTTTGAGGACGGCTCTCTGGAGAGTCTTAGCAAAGAGGTCACAGGGATAATCAGAGCAATTCTCAGAGACACTGAGAACAAGCTCGACAATTCCCTCCTGGCACTTTCCCTGTAGGAGATACCGCAAGACGTTTCTGTAGATTGGGCACAGCGCTCTGCAGGGTGTTAGCAGAGACTTTCCCGGGACAGTGAAACCCTATGTCAGAGACACTGAGAAGAAGCCCCAATGTTCCCTCCAGGCACTTTCAGTGTGGGTGCCTTCTCCACGTGGTTCCTGGTTTCCCTGCAGCGCTGAAGAGAATGTTAGCAAAGAGGTAACCGGCACAGCGAAAACAGTACTCAAAGAGAGGGAGAGCAAGCTCTCTCTTGGCACTTTGGATGTGGGACATACAGCGAGATGTTTGCTGCTTTTGCGTTTGGCTGTTGGGAGATTTACAGCACAAAGATATCTAGTTGATTTGAAGCAGTTCCGAGAAAGTCTAAACATAATCGCCACTTCTCCCTCCTGGCACTTTCCATGTGGGAGATATAGCAGGATGTATAGTGGTTTTGAGGACAACTCAATGGACAGTGTAGGGAGAAAAGTTCCTGGCTCCTTGAATGCCGTTCCTGGAGACACTGCGATCAATGTGGGAGATATGTCAAGATGTGTGTTGGTTTTGAGGACGGCTCTCTGGAGAGTCTTAGCAAAGAGGTCACAGGGATAATCAGAGCAATTCTCAGAGACACTGAGAACAAGCTCGACAATTCCCTCCTGGCACTTTCCCTGTAGGAGATACCGCAAGACGTTTCTGTAGATTGGGCACAGCGCTCTGCAGGGTGTTAGCAGAGACTTTCCCGGGACAGTGAAACCCTATGTCAGAGACACTGAGAAGAAGCCCCAATGTTCCCTCCAGGCACTTTCAGTGTGGGTGCCTTCTCCACGTGGTTCCTGGTTTCCCTGCAGCGCTGAAGAGAATGTTAGCAAAGAGGTAACCGGCACAGCGAAAACAGTACTCAAAGACAGGGAGAGCAAGCTCTCTCTTGGCACTTTGGATGTGGGACATACAGCGAGATGTTTGCTGCTTTTGCGTTTGGCTGTTGGGAGATTTACAGCACAAAGATATCTAGTTGATTTGAAGCAGTTCCGAGAAAGTCTAAACATAATCGCCACTTCTCCCTCCTGGCACTTTCCATGTGGGAGATATAGCAGGATGTATATTGGTTTTGAGGACAACTCAATGGACAGTGTAGGGAGAAAAGTTCCTGGCTCCTTGAATGCCGTTCCTGGAGACACTGCGATCAATGAGGGAGATATGTCAAGATGTGTGTTGGTTTTGAGGACGGCTCTCTGGAGAGTCTTAGCAAAGAGGTCACAGGGATAATCAGAGCAATTCTCAGAGACACTGAGAACAAGATGGACAGTTCCCTCCTGGCACTTTCCCTGTAGGAGATACCGCAAGACGTTTCTGTAGATTGGGCACAGCTCTCTGCAGGGTGTTAGCAGAGACTTTCCCGGGACAGTGAAACCCTATGTCAGAGACACTGAGAAGAAGCCCCAATGTTCCCTCCAGGCACTTTCAGTGTGGGTGCCTTCTCCACGTGGTTCCTGGTTTCCCTGCAGCGCTGAAGAGAATGTTAGCAAAGAGGTAACCGGCACAGCGAAAACAGTACTCAAAGACAGGGAGAGCAAGCTCTCTCTTGGCACTTTGGATGTGGGACATACAGCGAGATGTTTGCTGCTTTTGCGTTTGGCTGTTGGGAGATTTACAGCACAAAGATATCTAGTTGATTTGAAGCAGTTCCGAGAAAGTCTAAACATAATCGCCACTTCTCCCTCCTGGCACTTTCCATGTGGGAGATATAGCAGGATGTATATTGGTTTTGAGGACAACTCAATGGACAGTGTAGGGAGAAAAGTTCCTGGCTCCTTGAATGCCGTTCCTGGAGACACTGCGATCAATGTGGGAGATATGTCAAGATGTGTGTTGGTTTTGAGGACGGCTCTCTGGAGAGTCTTAGCAAAGAGGTCACAGGGATAATCAGAGCAATTCTCAGAGACACTGAGAACAAGATGGACAGTTCCCTCCTGGCACTTTCCCTGTAGGAGATACCGCAAGACGTTTCTGTAGATTGGGCACAGCGCTCTGCAGGGTGTTAGCAGAGACTTTCCCGGGACAGTGAAACCCTATGTCAGAGACACTGAGAAGAAGCCCCAATGTTCCCTCCAGGCACTTTCAGTGTGGGTGCCTTCTCCACGTGGTTCCTGGTTTCCCTGCAGCGCTGAAGAGAATGTTAGCAAAGAGGTAACCGGCACAGCGAAAACAGTACTCAAAGACAGGGAGAGCAAGCTCTCTCTTGGCACTTTGGATGTGGGACATACAGCGAGATGTTTGCTGCTTTTGCGTTTGGCTGTTGGGAGATTTACAGCACAAAGATATCTAGTTGATTTGAAGCAGTTCCGAGAAAGTCTAAACATAATCGCCACTTCTCCCTCCTGGCACTTTCCATGTGGGAGATATAGCAGGATGTATATTGGTTTTGAGGACAACTCAATGGACAGTGTAGGGAGAAAAGTTCCTGGCTCCTTGAATGCCGTTCCTGGAGACACTGCGATCAATGAGGGAGATATGTCAAGATGTGTGTTGGTTTTGAGGACGGCTCTCTGGAGAGTCTTAGCAAAGAGGTCACAGGGATAATCAGAGCAATTCTCAGAGACACTGAGAACAAGATGGACAGTTCCCTCCTGGCACTTTCCCTGTAGGAGATACCGCAAGACGTTTCTGTAGATTGGGCACAGCGCTCTGCAGGGTGTTAGCAGAGACTTTCCCGGGACAGTGAAACCCTATGTCAGAGACACTGAGAAGAAGCCCCAATGTTCCCTCCAGGCACTTTCAGTGTGGGTGCCTTCTCCACGTGGTTCCTGGTTTCCCTGCAGCGCTGAAGAGAATGTTAGCAAAGAGGTAACCGGGACAGTGAAAACAGTACTCAAAGAGAGGGAGAGCAAGCTCTCTCTTGGCACTTTGGATGTGGGACATACAGCGAGATGTTTGCTGCTTTTGCGTTTGGCTGTTGGGAGATTTACAGCACAAAGATATCTAGTTGATTTGAAGCAGTTCCGAGAAAGTCTAAACATAATCGCCACTTCTCCCTCCTGGCACTTTCCATGTGGGAGATATAGCTGGATGTATATTGGTTTTGAGGACAACTCAATGGACAGTGTAGGGAGAAAAGTTCCTGGCTCCTTGAATGCCGTTCCTGGAGACACTGCGATCAATGAGGGAGATATGTCAAGATGTGTGTTGGTTTTGAGGATGGCTCTCTGGAGAGTCTTAGCAAAGAGGTCACAGGGATAATCAGAGCAATTCTCAGAGACACTGAGAACAAGATGGACAGTTCCCTCCTGGCACTTTCCCTGTAGGAGATACCGCAAGACGTTTCTGTAGATTGGGCACAGCGCTCTGCAGGGTGTTAGCAGAGACTTTCCCGGGACAGTGAAACCCTATGTCAGAGACACTGAGAAGAAGCCCCAATGTTCCCTCCAGGCACTTTCAGTGTGGGTGCCTTCTCCACGTGGTTCCTGGTTTCCCTGCAGCGCTGAAGAGAATGTTAGCAAAGAGGTAACCGGCACAGCGAAAACAGTACTCAAAGACAGGGAGAGCAAGCTCTCTCTTGGCACTTTGGATGTGGGACATACAGCGAGATGTTTGCTGCTTTTGCGTTTGGCTGTTGGGAGATTTACAGCACAAAGATATCTAGTTGATTTGAAGCAGTTCCGAGAAAGTCTAAACATAATCGCCACTTCTCCCTCCTGGCACTTTCCATGTGGGAGATATAGCAGGATGTATATTGGTTTTGAGGACAACTCAATGGACAGTGTAGGGAGAAAAGTTCCTGGCTCCTTGAATGCCGTTCCTGGAGACACTGCGATCAATGAGGGAGATATGTCAAGATGTGTGTTGGTTTTGAGGACGGCTCTCTGGAGAGTCTTAGCAAAGAGGTCACAGGGATAATCAGAGCAATTCTCAGAGACACTGAGAACAAGATGGACAGTTCCCTCCTGGCACTTTCCCTGTAGGAGATACCGCAAGACGTTTCTGTAGATTGGGCACAGCGCTCTGCAGGGTGTTAGCAGAGACTTTCCCGGGACAGTGAAACCCTATGTCAGAGACACTGAGAAGAAGCCCCAATGTTCCCTCCAGGCACTTTCAGTGTGGGTGCCTTCTCCACGTGGTTCCTGGTTTCCCTGCAGCGCTGAAGAGAATGTTAGCAAAGAGGTAACCGGCACAGCGAAAACAGTACTCAAAGAGAGGGAGAGCAAGCTCTCTCTTGGCACTTTGGATGTGGGACATACAGCGAGATGTTTGCTGCTTTTGCGTTTGGCTGTTGGGAGATTTACAGCACAAAGATATCTAGTTGATTTGAAGCAGTTCCGAGAAAGTCTAAACATAATCGCCACTTCTCCCTCCTGGCACTTTCCATGTGGGAGATATAGCAGGATGTATATTGGTTTTGAGGACAACTCAATGGACAGTGTAGGGAGAAAAGTTCCTGGCTCCTTGAATGCCGTTCCTGGAGACACTGCGATCAATGTGGGAGATATGTCAAGATGTGTGTTGGTTTTGAGGACGGCTCTCTGGAGAGTCTTAGCAAAGAGGTCACAGGGATAATCAGAGCAATTCTCAGAGACACTGAGAACAAGCTCGACAATTCCCTCCTGGCACTTTCCCTGTAGGAGATACCGCAAGACGTTTCTGTAGATTGGGCACAGCGCTCTGCAGGGTGTTAGCAGAGACTTTCCCGGGACAGTGAAACCCTATGTCAGAGACACTGAGAAGAAGCCCCAATGTTCCCTCCAGGCACTTTCAGTGTGGGTGCCTTCTCCACGTGGTTCCTGGTTTCCCTGCAGCGCTGAAGAGAATGTTAGCAAAGAGGTAACCGGCACAGCGAAAACAGTACTCAAAGACAGGGAGAGCAAGCTCTCTCTTGGCACTTTGGATGTGGGACATACAGCGAGATGTTTGCTGCTTTTGCGTTTGGCTGTTGGGAGATTTACAGCACAAAGATATCTAGTTGATTTGAAGCAGTTCCGAGAAAGTCTAAACATAATCGCCACTTCTCCCTCCTGGCACTTTCCATGTGGGAGATATAGCAGGATGTATATTGGTTTTGAGGACAACTCAATGGACAGTGTAGGGAGAAAAGTTCCTGGCTCCTTGAATGCCGTTCCTGGAGACACTGCGATCAATGAGGGAGATATGTCAAGATGTGTGTTGGTTTTGAGGACGGCTCTCTGGAGAGTCTTAGCAAAGAGGTCACAGGGATAATCAGAGCAATTCTCAGAGACACTGAGAACAAGATGGACAGTTCCCTCCTGGCACTTTCCCTGTAGGAGATACCGCAAGACGTTTCTGTAGATTGGGCACAGCTCTCTGCAGGGTGTTAGCAGAGACTTTCCCGGGACAGTGAAACCCTATGTCAGAGACACTGAGAAGAAGCCCCAATGTTCCCTCCAGGCACTTTCAGTGTGGGTGCCTTCTCCACGTGGTTCCTGGTTTCCCTGCAGCGCTGAAGAGAATGTTAGCAAAGAGGTAACCGGCACAGCGAAAACAGTACTCAAAGACAGGGAGAGCAAGCTCTCTCTTGGCACTTTGGATGTGGGACATACAGCGAGATGTTTGCTGCTTTTGCGTTTGGCTGTTGGGAGATTTACAGCACAAAGATATCTAGTTGATTTGAAGCAGTTCCGAGAAAGTCTAAACATAATCGCCACTTCTCCCTCCTGGCACTTTCCATGTGGGAGATATAGCAGGATGTATATTGGTTTTGAGGACAACTCAATGGACAGTGTAGGGAGAAAAGTTCCTGGCTCCTTGAATGCCGTTCCTGGAGACACTGCGATCAATGTGGGAGATATGTCAAGATGTGTGTTGGTTTTGAGGACGGCTCTCTGGAGAGTCTTAGCAAAGAGGTCACAGGGATAATCAGAGCAATTCTCAGAGACACTGAGAACAAGATGGACAGTTCCCTCCTGGCACTTTCCCTGTAGGAGATACCGCAAGACGTTTCTGTAGATTGGGCACAGCGCTCTGCAGGGTGTTAGCAGAGACTTTCCCGGGACAGTGAAACCCTATGTCAGAGACACTGAGAAGAAGCCCCAATGTTCCCTCCAGGCACTTTCAGTGTGGGTGCCTTCTCCACGTGGTTCCTGGTTTCCCTGCAGCGCTGAAGAGAATGTTAGCAAAGAGGTAACCGGCACAGCGAAAACAGTACTCAAAGACAGGGAGAGCAAGCTCTCTCTTGGCACTTTGGATGTGGGACATACAGCGAGATGTTTGCTGCTTTTGCGTTTGGCTGTTGGGAGATTTACAGCACAAAGATATCTAGTTGATTTGAAGCAGTTCCGAGAAAGTCTAAACATAATCGCCACTTCTCCCTCCTGGCACTTTCCATGTGGGAGATATAGCAGGATGTATATTGGTTTTGAGGACAACTCAATGGACAGTGTAGGGAGAAAAGTTCCTGGCTCCTTGAATGCCGTTCCTGGAGACACTGCGATCAATGAGGGAGATATGTCAAGATGTGTGTTGGTTTTGAGGACGGCTCTCTGGAGAGTCTTAGCAAAGAGGTCACAGGGATAATCAGAGCAATTCTCAGAGACACTGAGAACAAGATGGACAGTTCCCTCCTGGCACTTTCCCTGTAGGAGATACCGCAAGACGTTTCTGTAGATTGGGCACAGCGCTCTGCAGGGTGTTAGCAGAGACTTTCCCGGGACAGTGAAACCCTATGTCAGAGACACTGAGAAGAAGCCCCAATGTTCCCTCCAGGCACTTTCAGTGTGGGTGCCTTCTCCACGTGGTTCCTGGTTTCCCTGCAGCGCTGAAGAGAATGTTAGCAAAGAGGTAACCGGGACAGTGAAAACAGTACTCAAAGAGAGGGAGAGCAAGCTCTCTCTTGGCACTTTGGATGTGGGACATACAGCGAGATGTTTGCTGCTTTTGCGTTTGGCTGTTGGGAGATTTACAGCACAAAGATATCTAGTTGATTTGAAGCAGTTCCGAGAAAGTCTAAACATAATCGCCACTTCTCCCTCCTGGCACTTTCCATGTGGGAGATATAGCTGGATGTATATTGGTTTTGAGGACAACTCAATGGACAGTGTAGGGAGAAAAGTTCCTGGCTCCTTGAATGCCGTTCCTGGAGACACTGCGATCAATGAGGGAGATATGTCAAGATGTGTGTTGGTTTTGAGGATGGCTCTCTGGAGAGTCTTAGCAAAGAGGTCACAGGGATAATCAGAGCAATTCTCAGAGACACTGAGAACAAGATGGACAGTTCCCTCCTGGCACTTTCCCTGTAGGAGATACCGCAAGACGTTTCTGTAGATTGGGCACAGCGCTCTGCAGGGTGTTAGCAGAGACTTTCCCGGGACAGTGAAACCCTATGTCAGAGACACTGAGAAGAAGCCCCAATGTTCCCTCCAGGCACTTTCAGTGTGGGTGCCTTCTCCACGTGGTTCCTGGTTTCCCTGCAGCGCTGAAGAGAATGTTAGCAAAGAGGTAACCGGCACAGCGAAAACAGTACTCAAAGACAGGGAGAGCAAGCTCTCTCTTGGCACTTTGGATGTGGGACATACAGCGAGATGTTTGCTGCTTTTGCGTTTGGCTGTTGGGAGATTTACAGCACAAAGGTATCTAGTTGATTTGAAGCAGTTCCGAGGAAGTCTAAACATAATCTCCACTTCTCCCTCCTGGCACTTTCCATGTGGGAGATATAGCAGGATGTATATTGGTTTTGAGGACAACTCAATGGACAGTGTAGGGAGAAAAGTTCCTGGCTCCTTGAATGCCGTTCCTGGAGACACTGCGATCAATGAGGGAGATATGTCAAGATGTGTGTTGGTTTTGAGGACGGCTCTCTGGAGAGTCTTAGCAAAGAGGTCACAGGGATAATCAGAGCAATTCTCAGAGACACTGAGAACAAGCTCGACAATTCCCTCCTGGCACTTTCCCTGTAGGAGATACCGCAAGACGTTTCTGTAGATTGGGCACAGCGCTCTGCAGGGTGTTAGCAGAGACTTTCCCGGGACAGTGAAACCCTATGTCAGAGACACTGAGAAGAAGCCCCAATGTTCCCTCCAGGCACTTTCAGTGTGGGTGCCTTCTCCACGTGGTTCCTGGTTTCCCTGCAGCGCTGAAGAGAATGTTAGCAAAGAGGTAACCGGCACAGCGAAAACAGTACTCAAAGACAGGGAGAGCAAGCTCTCTCTTGGCACTTTGGATGTGGGACATACAGCGAGATGTTTGCTGCTTTTGCGTTTGGCTGTTGGGAGATTTACAGCACAAAGATATCTAGTTGATTTGAAGCAGTTCCGAGAAAGTCTAAACATAATCGCCACTTCTCCCTCCTGGCACTTTCCATGTGGGAGATATAGCAGGATGTATATTGGTTTTGAGGACAACTCAATGGACAGTGTAGGGAGAAAAGTTCCTGGCTCCTTGAATGCCGTTCCTGGAGACACTGCGATCAATGTGGGAGATATGTCAAGATGTGTGTTGGTTTTGAGGACGGCTCTCTGGAGAGTCTTAGCAAAGAGGTCACAGGGATAATCAGAGCAATTCTCAGAGACACTGAGAACAAGCTCGACAATTCCCTCCTGGCACTTTCCCTGTAGGAGATACCGCAAGACGTTTCTGTAGATTGGGCACAGCGCTCTGCAGGGTGTTAGCAGAGACTTTCCCGGGACAGTGAAACCCTATGTCAGAGACACTGAGAAGAAGCCCCAATGTTCCCTCCAGGCACTTTCAGTGTGGGTGCCTTCTCCACGTGGTTCCTGGTTTCCCTGCAGCGCTGAAGAGAATGTTAGCAAAGAGGTAACCGGCACAGCGAAAACAGTACTCAAAGAGAGGGAGAGCAAGCTCTCTCTTGGCACTTTGGATGTGGGACATACAGCGAGATGTTTGCTGCTTTTGCGTTTGGCTGTTGGGAGATTTACAGCACAAAGATATCTAGTTGATTTGAAGCAGTTCCGAGAAAGTCTAAACATAATCGCCACTTCTCCCTCCTGGCACTTTCCATGTGGGAGATATAGCAGGATGTATAGTGGTTTTGAGGACAACTCAATGGACAGTGTAGGGAGAAAAGTTCCTGGCTCCTTGAATGCCGTTCCTGGAGACACTGCGATCAATGTGGGAGATATGTCAAGATGTGTGTTGGTTTTGAGGACGGCTCTCTGGAGAGTCTTAGCAAAGAGGTCACAGGGATAATCAGAGCAATTCTCAGAGACACTGAGAACAAGCTCGACAATTCCCTCCTGGCACTTTCCCTGTAGGAGATACCGCAAGACGTTTCTGTAGATTGGGCACAGCGCTCTGCAGGGTGTTAGCAGAGACTTTCCCGGGACAGTGAAACCCTATGTCAGAGACACTGAGAAGAAGCCCCAATGTTCCCTCCAGGCACTTTCAGTGTGGGTGCCTTCTCCACGTGGTTCCTGGTTTCCCTGCAGCGCTGAAGAGAATGTTAGCAAAGAGGTAACCGGCACAGCGAAAACAGTACTCAAAGACAGGGAGAGCAAGCTCTCTCTTGGCACTTTGGATGTGGGACATACAGCGAGATGTTTGCTGCTTTTGCGTTTGGCTGTTGGGAGATTTACAGCACAAAGATATCTAGTTGATTTGAAGCAGTTCCGAGAAAGTCTAAACATAATCGCCACTTCTCCCTCCTGGCACTTTCCATGTGGGAGATATAGCAGGATGTATATTGGTTTTGAGGACAACTCAATGGACAGTGTAGGGAGAAAAGTTCCTGGCTCCTTGAATGCCGTTCCTGGAGACACTGCGATCAATGAGGGAGATATGTCAAGATGTGTGTTGGTTTTGAGGACGGCTCTCTGGAGAGTCTTAGCAAAGAGGTCACAGGGATAATCAGAGCAATTCTCAGAGACACTGAGAACAAGATGGACAGTTCCCTCCTGGCACTTTCCCTGTAGGAGATACCGCAAGACGTTTCTGTAGATTGGGCACAGCTCTCTGCAGGGTGTTAGCAGAGACTTTCCCGGGACAGTGAAACCCTATGTCAGAGACACTGAGAAGAAGCCCCAATGTTCCCTCCAGGCACTTTCAGTGTGGGTGCCTTCTCCACGTGGTTCCTGGTTTCCCTGCAGCGCTGAAGAGAATGTTAGCAAAGAGGTAACCGGCACAGCGAAAACAGTACTCAAAGACAGGGAGAGCAAGCTCTCTCTTGGCACTTTGGATGTGGGACATACAGCGAGATGTTTGCTGCTTTTGCGTTTGGCTGTTGGGAGATTTACAGCACAAAGATATCTAGTTGATTTGAAGCAGTTCCGAGAAAGTCTAAACATAATCGCCACTTCTCCCTCCTGGCACTTTCCATGTGGGAGATATAGCAGGATGTATATTGGTTTTGAGGACAACTCAATGGACAGTGTAGGGAGAAAAGTTCCTGGCTCCTTGAATGCCGTTCCTGGAGACACTGCGATCAATGTGGGAGATATGTCAAGATGTGTGTTGGTTTTGAGGACGGCTCTCTGGAGAGTCTTAGCAAAGAGGTCACAGGGATAATCAGAGCAATTCTCAGAGACACTGAGAACAAGATGGACAGTTCCCTCCTGGCACTTTCCCTGTAGGAGATACCGCAAGACGTTTCTGTAGATTGGGCACAGCGCTCTGCAGGGTGTTAGCAGAGACTTTCCCGGGACAGTGAAACCCTATGTCAGAGACACTGAGAAGAAGCCCCAATGTTCCCTCCAGGCACTTTCAGTGTGGGTGCCTTCTCCACGTGGTTCCTGGTTTCCCTGCAGCGCTGAAGAGAATGTTAGCAAAGAGGTAACCGGCACAGCGAAAACAGTACTCAAAGACAGGGAGAGCAAGCTCTCTCTTGGCACTTTGGATGTGGGACATACAGCGAGATGTTTGCTGCTTTTGCGTTTGGCTGTTGGGAGATTTACAGCACAAAGATATCTAGTTGATTTGAAGCAGTTCCGAGAAAGTCTAAACATAATCGCCACTTCTCCCTCCTGGCACTTTCCATGTGGGAGATATAGCAGGATGTATATTGGTTTTGAGGACAACTCAATGGACAGTGTAGGGAGAAAAGTTCCTGGCTCCTTGAATGCCGTTCCTGGAGACACTGCGATCAATGAGGGAGATATGTCAAGATGTGTGTTGGTTTTGAGGACGGCTCTCTGGAGAGTCTTAGCAAAGAGGTCACAGGGATAATCAGAGCAATTCTCAGAGACACTGAGAACAAGATGGACAGTTCCCTCCTGGCACTTTCCCTGTAGGAGATACCGCAAGACGTTTCTGTAGATTGGGCACAGCGCTCTGCAGGGTGTTAGCAGAGACTTTCCCGGGACAGTGAAACCCTATGTCAGAGACACTGAGAAGAAGCCCCAATGTTCCCTCCAGGCACTTTCAGTGTGGGTGCCTTCTCCACGTGGTTCCTGGTTTCCCTGCAGCGCTGAAGAGAATGTTAGCAAAGAGGTAACCGGCACAGCGAAAACAGTACTCAAAGAGAGGGAGAGCAAGCTCTCTCTTGGCACTTTGGATGTGGGACATACAGCGAGATGTTTGCTGCTTTTGCGTTTGGCTGTTGGGAGATTTACAGCACAAAGATATCTAGTTGATTTGAAGCAGTTCCGAGAAAGTCTAAACATAATCGCCACTTCTCCCTCCTGGCACTTTCCATGTGGGAGATATAGCTGGATGTATATTGGTTTTGAGGACAACTCAATGGACAGTGTAGGGAGAAAAGTTCCTGGCTCCTTGAATGCCGTTCCTGGAGACACTGCGATCAATGAGGGAGATATGTCAAGATGTGTGTTGGTTTTGAGGATGGCTCTCTGGAGAGTCTTAGCAAAGAGGTCACAGGGATAATCAGAGCAATTCTCAGAGACACTGAGAACAAGATGGACAGTTCCCTCCTGGCACTTTCCCTGTAGGAGATACCGCAAGACGTTTCTGTAGATTGGGCACAGCGCTCTGCAGGGTGTTAGCAGAGACTTTCCCGGGACAGTGAAACCCTATGTCAGAGACACTGAGAAGAAGCCCCAATGTTCCCTCCAGGCACTTTCAGTGTGGGTGCCTTCTCCACGTGGTTCCTGGTTTCCCTGCAGCGCTGAAGAGAATGTTAGCAAAGAGGTAACCGGCACAGCGAAAACAGTACTCAAAGACAGGGAGAGCAAGCTCTCTCTTGGCACTTTGGATGTGGGACATACAGCGAGATGTTTGCTGCTTTTGCGTTTGGCTGTTGGGAGATTTACAGCACAAAGATATCTAGTTGATTTGAAGCAGTTCCGAGAAAGTCTAAACATAATCGCCACTTCTCCCTCCTGGCACTTTCCATGTGGGAGATATAGCAGGATGTATATTGGTTTTGAGGACAACTCAATGGACAGTGTAGGGAGAAAAGTTCCTGGCTCCTTGAATGCCGTTCCTGGAGACACTGCGATCAATGAGGGAGATATGTCAAGATGTGTGTTGGTTTTGAGGACGGCTCTCTGGAGAGTCTTAGCAAAGAGGTCACAGGGATAATCAGAGCAATTCTCAGAGACACTGAGAACAAGATGGACAGTTCCCTCCTGGCACTTTCCCTGTAGGAGATACCGCAAGACGTTTCTGTAGATTGGGCACAGCGCTCTGCAGGGTGTTAGCAGAGACTTTCCCGGGACAGTGAAACCCTATGTCAGAGACACTGAGAAGAAGCCCCAATGTTCCCTCCAGGCACTTTCAGTGTGGGTGCCTTCTCCACGTGGTTCCTGGTTTCCCTGCAGCGCTGAAGAGAATGTTAGCAAAGAGGTAACCGGCACAGCGAAAACAGTACTCAAAGAGAGGGAGAGCAAGCTCTCTCTTGGCACTTTGGATGTGGGACATACAGCGAGATGTTTGCTGCTTTTGCGTTTGGCTGTTGGGAGATTTACAGCACAAAGATATCTAGTTGATTTGAAGCAGTTCCGAGAAAGTCTAAACATAATCGCCACTTCTCCCTCCTGGCACTTTCCATGTGGGAGATATAGCAGGATGTATATTGGTTTTGAGGACAACTCAATGGACAGTGTAGGGAGAAAAGTTCCTGGCTCCTTGAATGCCGTTCCTGGAGACACTGCGATCAATGTGGGAGATATGTCAAGATGTGTGTTGGTTTTGAGGACGGCTCTCTGGAGAGTCTTAGCAAAGAGGTCACAGGGATAATCAGAGCAATTCTCAGAGACACTGAGAACAAGCTCGACAATTCCCTCCTGGCACTTTCCCTGTAGGAGATACCGCAAGACGTTTCTGTAGATTGGGCACAGCGCTCTGCAGGGTGTTAGCAGAGACTTTCCCGGGACAGTGAAACCCTATGTCAGAGACACTGAGAAGAAGCCCCAATGTTCCCTCCAGGCACTTTCAGTGTGGGTGCCTTCTCCACGTGGTTCCTGGTTTCCCTGCAGCGCTGAAGAGAATGTTAGCAAAGAGGTAACCGGCACAGCGAAAACAGTACTCAAAGACAGGGAGAGCAAGCTCTCTCTTGGCACTTTGGATGTGGGACATACAGCGAGATGTTTGCTGCTTTTGCGTTTGGCTGTTGGGAGATTTACAGCACAAAGATATCTAGTTGATTTGAAGCAGTTCCGAGAAAGTCTAAACATAATCGCCACTTCTCCCTCCTGGCACTTTCCATGTGGGAGATATAGCAGGATGTATATTGGTTTTGAGGACAACTCAATGGACAGTGTAGGGAGAAAAGTTCCTGGCTCCTTGAATGCCGTTCCTGGAGACACTGCGATCAATGAGGGAGATATGTCAAGATGTGTGTTGGTTTTGAGGACGGCTCTCTGGAGAGTCTTAGCAAAGAGGTCACAGGGATAATCAGAGCAATTCTCAGAGACACTGAGAACAAGATGGACAGTTCCCTCCTGGCACTTTCCCTGTAGGAGATACCGCAAGACGTTTCTGTAGATTGGGCACAGCTCTCTGCAGGGTGTTAGCAGAGACTTTCCCGGGACAGTGAAACCCTATGTCAGAGACACTGAGAAGAAGCCCCAATGTTCCCTCCAGGCACTTTCAGTGTGGGTGCCTTCTCCACGTGGTTCCTGGTTTCCCTGCAGCGCTGAAGAGAATGTTAGCAAAGAGGTAACCGGCACAGCGAAAACAGTACTCAAAGACAGGGAGAGCAAGCTCTCTCTTGGCACTTTGGATGTGGGACATACAGCGAGATGTTTGCTGCTTTTGCGTTTGGCTGTTGGGAGATTTACAGCACAAAGATATCTAGTTGATTTGAAGCAGTTCCGAGAAAGTCTAAACATAATCGCCACTTCTCCCTCCTGGCACTTTCCATGTGGGAGATATAGCAGGATGTATATTGGTTTTGAGGACAACTCAATGGACAGTGTAGGGAGAAAAGTTCCTGGCTCCTTGAATGCCGTTCCTGGAGACACTGCGATCAATGTGGGAGATATGTCAAGATGTGTGTTGGTTTTGAGGACGGCTCTCTGGAGAGTCTTAGCAAAGAGGTCACAGGGATAATCAGAGCAATTCTCAGAGACACTGAGAACAAGATGGACAGTTCCCTCCTGGCACTTTCCCTGTAGGAGATACCGCAAGACGTTTCTGTAGATTGGGCACAGCGCTCTGCAGGGTGTTAGCAGAGACTTTCCCGGGACAGTGAAACCCTATGTCAGAGACACTGAGAAGAAGCCCCAATGTTCCCTCCAGGCACTTTCAGTGTGGGTGCCTTCTCCACGTGGTTCCTGGTTTCCCTGCAGCGCTGAAGAGAATGTTAGCAAAGAGGTAACCGGCACAGCGAAAACAGTACTCAAAGACAGGGAGAGCAAGCTCTCTCTTGGCACTTTGGATGTGGGACATACAGCGAGATGTTTGCTGCTTTTGCGTTTGGCTGTTGGGAGATTTACAGCACAAAGATATCTAGTTGATTTGAAGCAGTTCCGAGAAAGTCTAAACATAATCGCCACTTCTCCCTCCTGGCACTTTCCATGTGGGAGATATAGCAGGATGTATATTGGTTTTGAGGACAACTCAATGGACAGTGTAGGGAGAAAAGTTCCTGGCTCCTTGAATGCCGTTCCTGGAGACACTGCGATCAATGAGGGAGATATGTCAAGATGTGTGTTGGTTTTGAGGACGGCTCTCTGGAGAGTCTTAGCAAAGAGGTCACAGGGATAATCAGAGCAATTCTCAGAGACACTGAGAACAAGATGGACAGTTCCCTCCTGGCACTTTCCCTGTAGGAGATACCGCAAGACGTTTCTGTAGATTGGGCACAGCGCTCTGCAGGGTGTTAGCAGAGACTTTCCCGGGACAGTGAAACCCTATGTCAGAGACACTGAGAAGAAGCCCCAATGTTCCCTCCAGGCACTTTCAGTGTGGGTGCCTTCTCCACGTGGTTCCTGGTTTCCCTGCAGCGCTGAAGAGAATGTTAGCAAAGAGGTAACCGGGACAGTGAAAACAGTACTCAAAGAGAGGGAGAGCAAGCTCTCTCTTGGCACTTTGGATGTGGGACATACAGCGAGATGTTTGCTGCTTTTGCGTTTGGCTGTTGGGAGATTTACAGCACAAAGATATCTAGTTGATTTGAAGCAGTTCCGAGAAAGTCTAAACATAATCGCCACTTCTCCCTCCTGGCACTTTCCATGTGGGAGATATAGCTGGATGTATATTGGTTTTGAGGACAACTCAATGGACAGTGTAGGGAGAAAAGTTCCTGGCTCCTTGAATGCCGTTCCTGGAGACACTGCGATCAATGAGGGAGATATGTCAAGATGTGTGTTGGTTTTGAGGATGGCTCTCTGGAGAGTCTTAGCAAAGAGGTCACAGGGATAATCAGAGCAATTCTCAGAGACACTGAGAACAAGATGGACAGTTCCCTCCTGGCACTTTCCCTGTAGGAGATACCGCAAGACGTTTCTGTAGATTGGGCACAGCGCTCTGCAGGGTGTTAGCAGAGACTTTCCCGGGACAGTGAAACCCTATGTCAGAGACACTGAGAAGAAGCCCCAATGTTCCCTCCAGGCACTTTCAGTGTGGGTGCCTTCTCCACGTGGTTCCTGGTTTCCCTGCAGCGCTGAAGAGAATGTTAGCAAAGAGGTAACCGGCACAGCGAAAACAGTACTCAAAGACAGGGAGAGCAAGCTCTCTCTTGGCACTTTGGATGTGGGACATACAGCGAGATGTTTGCTGCTTTTGCGTTTGGCTGTTGGGAGATTTACAGCACAAAGATATCTAGTTGATTTGAAGCAGTTCCGAGAAAGTCTAAACATAATCGCCACTTCTCCCTCCTGGCACTTTCCATGTGGGAGATATAGCAGGATGTATATTGGTTTTGAGGACAACTCAATGGACAGTGTAGGGAGAAAAGTTCCTGGCTCCTTGAATGCCGTTCCTGGAGACACTGCGATCAATGAGGGAGATATGTCAAGATGTGTGTTGGTTTTGAGGACGGCTCTCTGGAGAGTCTTAGCAAAGAGGTCACAGGGATAATCAGAGCAATTCTCAGAGACACTGAGAACAAGATGGACAGTTCCCTCCTGGCACTTTCCCTGTAGGAGATACCGCAAGACGTTTCTGTAGATTGGGCACAGCGCTCTGCAGGGTGTTAGCAGAGACTTTCCCGGGACAGTGAAACCCTATGTCAGAGACACTGAGAAGAAGCCCCAATGTTCCCTCCAGGCACTTTCAGTGTGGGTGCCTTCTCCACGTGGTTCCTGGTTTCCCTGCAGCGCTGAAGAGAATGTTAGCAAAGAGGTAACCGGCACAGCGAAAACAGTACTCAAAGAGAGGGAGAGCAAGCTCTCTCTTGGCACTTTGGATGTGGGACATACAGCGAGATGTTTGCTGCTTTTGCGTTTGGCTGTTGGGAGATTTACAGCACAAAGATATCTAGTTGATTTGAAGCAGTTCCGAGAAAGTCTAAACATAATCGCCACTTCTCCCTCCTGGCACTTTCCATGTGGGAGATATAGCAGGATGTATATTGGTTTTGAGGACAACTCAATGGACAGTGTAGGGAGAAAAGTTCCTGGCTCCTTGAATGCCGTTCCTGGAGACACTGCGATCAATGTGGGAGATATGTCAAGATGTGTGTTGGTTTTGAGGACGGCTCTCTGGAGAGTCTTAGCAAAGAGGTCACAGGGATAATCAGAGCAATTCTCAGAGACACTGAGAACAAGCTCGACAATTCCCTCCTGGCACTTTCCCTGTAGGAGATACCGCAAGACGTTTCTGTAGATTGGGCACAGCGCTCTGCAGGGTGTTAGCAGAGACTTTCCCGGGACAGTGAAACCCTATGTCAGAGACACTGAGAAGAAGCCCCAATGTTCCCTCCAGGCACTTTCAGTGTGGGTGCCTTCTCCACGTGGTTCCTGGTTTCCCTGCAGCGCTGAAGAGAATGTTAGCAAAGAGGTAACCGGCACAGCGAAAACAGTACTCAAAGAGAGGGAGAGCAAGCTCTCTCTTGGCACTTTGGATGTGGGACATACAGCGAGATGTTTGCTGCTTTTGCGTTTGGCTGTTGGGAGATTTACAGCACAAAGATATCTAGTTGATTTGAAGCAGTTCCGAGAAAGTCTAAACATAATCGCCACTTCTCCCTCCTGGCACTTTCCATGTGGGAGATATAGCAGGATGTATATTGGTTTTGAGGACAACTCAATGGACAGTGTAGGGAGAAAAGTTCCTGGCTCCTTGAATGCCGTTCCTGGAGACACTGCGATCAATGAGGGAGATATGTCAAGATGTGTGTTGGTTTTGAGGACGGCTCTCTGGAGAGTCTTAGCAAAGAGGTCACAGGGATAATCAGAGCAATTCTCAGAGACACTGAGAACAAGATGGACAGTTCCCTCCTGGCACTTTCCCTGTAGGAGATACCGCAAGACGTTTCTGTAGATTGGGCACAGCGCTCTGCAGGGTGTTAGCAGAGACTTTCCCGGGACAGTGAAACCCTATGTCAGAGACACTGAGAAGAAGCCCCAATGTTCCCTCCAGGCACTTTCAGTGTGGGTGCCTTCTCCACGTGGTTCCTGGTTTCCCTGCAGCGCTGAAGAGAATGTTAGCAAAGAGGTAACCGGCACAGCGAAAACAGTACTCAAAGACAGGGAGAGCAAGCTCTCTCTTGGCACTTTGGATGTGGGACATACAGCGAGATGTTTGCTGCTTTTGCGTTTGGCTGTTGGGAGATTTACAGCACAAAGATATCTAGTTGATTTGAAGCAGTTCCGAGAAAGTCTAAACATAATCGCCACTTCTCCCTCCTGGCACTTTCCATGTGGGAGATATAGCAGGATGTATATTGGTTTTGAGGACAACTCAATGGACAGTGTAGGGAGAAAAGTTCCTGGCTCCTTGAATGCCGTTCCTGGAGACACTGCGATCAATGAGGGAGATATGTCAAGATGTGTGTTGGTTTTGAGGACGGCTCTCTGGAGAGTCTTAGCAAAGAGGTCACAGGGATAATCAGAGCAATTCTCAGAGACACTGAGAACAAGATGGACAGTTCCCTCCTGGCACTTTCCCTGTAGGAGATACCGCAAGACGTTTCTGTAGATTGGGCACAGCGCTCTGCAGGGTGTTAGCAGAGACTTTCCCGGGACAGTGAAACCCTATGTCAGAGACACTGAGAAGAAGCCCCAATGTTCCCTCCAGGCACTTTCAGTGTGGGTGCCTTCTCCACGTGGTTCCTGGTTTCCCTGCAGCGCTGAAGAGAATGTTAGCAAAGAGGTAACCGGCACAGCGAAAACAGTACTCAAAGACAGGGAGAGCAAGCTCTCTCTTGGCACTTTGGATGTGGGACATACAGCGAGATGTTTGCTGCTTTTGCGTTTGGCTGTTGGGAGATTTACAGCACAAAGATATCTAGTTGATTTGAAGCAGTTCCGAGAAAGTCTAAACATAATCGCCACTTCTCCCTCCTGGCACTTTCCATGTGGGAGATATAGCAGGATGTATATTGGTTTTGAGGACAACTCAATGGACAGTGTAGGGAGAAAAGTTCCTGGCTCCTTGAATGCCGTTCCTGGAGACACTGCGATCAATGTGGGAGATATGTCAAGATGTGTGTTGGTTTTGAGGACGGCTCTCTGGAGAGTCTTAGCAAAGAGGTCACAGGGATAATCAGAGCAATTCTCAGAGACACTGAGAACAAGATGGACAGTTCCCTCCTGGCACTTTCCCTGTAGGAGATACCGCAAGACGTTTCTGTAGATTGGGCACAGCGCTCTGCAGGGTGTTAGCAGAGACTTTCCCGGGACAGTGAAACCCTATGTCAGAGACACTGAGAAGAAGCCCCAATGTTCCCTCCAGGCACTTTCAGTGTGGGTGCCTTCTCCACGTGGTTCCTGGTTTCCCTGCAGCGCTGAAGAGAATGTTAGCAAAGAGGTAACCGGCACAGCGAAAACAGTACTCAAAGACAGGGAGAGCAAGCTCTCTCTTGGCACTTTGGATGTGGGACATACAGCGAGATGTTTGCTGCTTTTGCGTTTGGCTGTTGGGAGATTTACAGCACAAAGATATCTAGTTGATTTGAAGCAGTTCCGAGAAAGTCTAAACATAATCGCCACTTCTCCCTCCTGGCACTTTCCATGTGGGAGATATAGCAGGATGTATATTGGTTTTGAGGACAACTCAATGGACAGTGTAGGGAGAAAAGTTCCTGGCTCCTTGAATGCCGTTCCTGGAGACACTGCGATCAATGAGGGAGATATGTCAAGATGTGTGTTGGTTTTGAGGACGGCTCTCTGGAGAGTCTTAGCAAAGAGGTCACAGGGATAATCAGAGCAATTCTCAGAGACACTGAGAACAAGATGGACAGTTCCCTCCTGGCACTTTCCCTGTAGGAGATACCGCAAGACGTTTCTGTAGATTGGGCACAGCGCTCTGCAGGGTGTTAGCAGAGACTTTCCCGGGACAGTGAAACCCTATGTCAGAGACACTGAGAAGAAGCCCCAATGTTCCCTCCAGGCACTTTCAGTGTGGGTGCCTTCTCCACGTGGTTCCTGGTTTCCCTGCAGCGCTGAAGAGAATGTTAGCAAAGAGGTAACCGGGACAGCGAAAACAGTACTCAAAGAGAGGGAGAGCAAGCTCTCTCTTGGCACTTTGGATGTGGGACATACAGCGAGATGTTTGCTGCTTTTGCGTTTGGCTGTTGGGAGATTTACAGCACAAAGATATCTAGTTGATTTGAAGCAGTTCCGAGAAAGTCTAAACATAATCGCCACTTCTCCCTCCTGGCACTTTCCATGTGGGAGATATAGCTGGATGTATATTGGTTTTGAGGACAACTCAATGGACAGTGTAGGGAGAAAAGTTCCTGACTCCTTGAATGCCGTTCCTGGAGACACTGCGATCAATGAGGGAGATATGTCAAGATGTGTGTTGGTTTTGAGGACGGCTCTCTGGAGAGTCTTAGCAAAGAGGTCACAGGGATAATCAGAGCAATTCTCAGAGACACTGAGAACAAGATGGACAGTTCCCTCCTGGCACTTTCCCTGTAGGAGATACCGCAAGACGTTTCTGTAGATTGGGCACAGCGCTCTGCAGGGTGTTAGCAGAGACTTTCCCGGGACAGTGAAACCCTATGTCAGAGACACTGAGAAGAAGCCCCAATGTTCCCTCCAGGCACTTTCAGTGTGGGTGCCTTCTCCACGTGGTTCCTGGTTTCCCTGCAGCGCTGAAGAGAATGTTAGCAAAGAGGTAACCGGCACAGCGAAAACAGTACTCAAAGACAGGGAGAGCAAGCTCTCTCTTGGCACTTTGGATGTGGGACATACAGCGAGATGTTTGCTGCTTTTGCGTTTGGCTGTTGGGAGATTTACAGCACAAAGATATCTAGTTGATTTGAAGCAGTTCCGAGAAAGTCTAAACATAATCGCCACTTCTCCCTCCTGGCACTTTCCATGTGGGAGATATAGCAGGATGTATATTGGTTTTGAGGACAACTCAATGGACAGTGTAGGGAGAAAAGTTCCTGGCTCCTTGAATGCCGTTCCTGGAGACACTGCGATCAATGAGGGAGATATGTCAAGATGTGTGTTGGTTTTGAGGACGGCTCTCTGGAGAGTCTTAGCAAAGAGGTCACAGGGATAATCAGAGCAATTCTCAGAGACACTGAGAACAAGATGGACAGTTCCCTCCTGGCACTTTCCCTGTAGGAGATACCGCAAGACGTTTCTGTAGATTGGGCACAGCGCTCTGCAGGGTGTTAGCAGAGACTTTCCCGGGACAGTGAAACCCTATGTCAGAGACACTGAGAAGAAGCCCCAATGTTCCCTCCAGGCACTTTCAGTGTGGGTGCCTTCTCCACGTGGTTCCTGGTTTCCCTGCAGCGCTGAAGAGAATGTTAGCAAAGAGGTAACCGGCACAGCGAAAACAGTACTCAAAGACAGGGAGAGCAAGCTCTCTCTTGGCACTTTGGATGTGGGACATACAGCGAGATGTTTGCTGCTTTTGCGTTTGGCTGTTGGGAGATTTACAGCACAAAGATATCTAGTTGATTTGAAGCAGTTCCGAGAAAGTCTAAACATAATCGCCACTTCTCCCTCCTGGCACTTTCCATGTGGGAGATATAGCAGGATGTATATTGGTTTTGAGGACAACTCAATGGACAGTGTAGGGAGAAAAGTTCCTGGCTCCTTGAATGCCGTTCCTGGAGACACTGCGATCAATGAGGGAGATATGTCAAGATGTGTGTTGGTTTTGAGGACGGCTCTCTGGAGAGTCTTAGCAAAGAGGTCACAGGGATAATCAGAGCAATTCTCAGAGACACTGAGAACAAGATGGACAGTTCCCTCCTGGCACTTTCCCTGTAGGAGATACCGCAAGACGTTTCTGTAGATTGGGCACAGCGCTCTGCAGGGTGTTAGCAGAGACTTTCCCGGGACAGTGAAACCCTATGTCAGAGACACTGAGAAGAAGCCCCAATGTTCCCTCCAGGCACTTTCAGTGTGGGTGCCTTCTCCACGTGGTTCCTGGTTTCCCTGCAGCGCTGAAGAGAATGTTAGCAAAGAGGTAACCGGCACAGCGAAAACAGTACTCAAAGACAGGGAGAGCAAGCTCTCTCTTGGCACTTTGGATGTGGGACATACAGCGAGATGTTTGCTGCTTTTGCGTTTGGCTGTTGGGAGATTTACAGCACAAAGATATCTAGTTGATTTGAAGCAGTTCCGAGAAAGTCTAAACATAATCGCCACTTCTCCCTCCTGGCACTTTCCATGTGGGAGATATAGCAGGATGTATATTGGTTTTGAGGACAACTCAATGGACAGTGTAGGGAGAAAAGTTCCTGGCTCCTTGAATGCCGTTCCTGGAGACACTGCGATCAATGAGGGAGATATGTCAAGATGTGTGTTGGTTTTGAGGACGGCTCTCTGGAGAGTCTTAGCAAAGAGGTCACAGGGATAATCAGAGCAATTCTCAGAGACACTGAGAACAAGATGGACAGTTCCCTCCTGGCACTTTCCCTGTAGGAGATACCGCAAGACGTTTCTGTAGATTGGGCACAGCGCTCTGCAGGGTGTTAGCAGAGACTTTCCCGGGACAGTGAAACCCTATGTCAGAGACACTGAGAAGAAGCCCCAATGTTCCCTCCAGGCACTTTCAGTGTGGGTGCCTTCTCCACGTGGTTCCTGGTTTCCCTGCAGCGCTGAAGAGAATGTTAGCAAAGAGGTAACCGGCACAGCGAAAACAGTACTCAAAGACAGGGAGAGCAAGCTCTCTCTTGGCACTTTGGATGTGGGACATACAGCGAGATGTTTGCTGCTTTTGCGTTTGGCTGTTGGGAGATTTACAGCACAAAGATATCTAGTTGATTTGAAGCAGTTCCGAGAAAGTCTAAACATAATCGCCACTTCTCCCTCCTGGCACTTTCCATGTGGGAGATATAGCAGGATGTATATTGGTTTTGAGGACAACTCAATGGACAGTGTAGGGAGAAAAGTTCCTGGCTCCTTGAATGCCGTTCCGGGAGACACTGCGATCAATGTGGGAGATATGTCAAGATGTGTGTTTGTTTTGAGGACGGCTCTCTGGAGAGTCTTAGCAAAGAGGTCACAGGGATAATCAGAGCAATTCTCAGAGACACTGAGAACAAGATGGACAGTTCCCTCCTGGCACTTTCCCTGTAGGAGATACCGCAAGACGTTTCTGTAGATTGGGCACAGCGCTCTGCAGGGTGTTAGCAGAGACTTTCCCGGGACAGTGAAACCCTATGTCAGAGACACTGAGAAGAAGCCCCAATGTTCCCTCCAGGCACTTTCAGTGTGGGTGCCTTCTCCACGTGGTTCCTGGTTTCCCTGCAGCGCTGAAGAGAATGTTAGCAAAGAGGTAACCGGCACAGCGAAAACAGTACTCAAAGACAGGGAGAGCAAGCTCTCTCTTGGCACTTTGGATGTGGGACATACAGCGAGATGTTTGCTGCTTTTGCGTTTGGCTGTTGGGAGATTTACAGCACAAAGATATCTAGTTGATTTGAAGCAGTTCCGAGAAAGTCTAAACATAATCGCCACTTCTCCCTCCTGGCACTTTCCATGTGGGAGATATAGCAGGATGTATATTGGTTTTGAGGACAACTCAATGGACAGTGTAGGGAGAAAAGTTCCTGGCTCCTTGAATGCCGTTCCGGGAGACACTGCGATCAATGTGGGAGATATGTCAAGATGTGTGTTTGTTTTGAGGACGGCTCTCTGGAGAGTCTTAGCAAAGAGGTCACAGGGATAATCAGAGCAATTCTCAGAGACACTGAGAACAAGATGGACAGTTCCCTCCTGGCACTTTCCCTGTAGGAGATACCGCAAGACGTTTCTGTAGATTGGGCACAGCGCTCTGCAGGGTGTTAGCAGAGACTTTCCCGGGACAGTGAAACCCTATGTCAGAGACACTGAGAAGAAGCCCCAATGTTCCCTCCAGGCACTTTCAGTGTGGGTGCCTTCTCCACGTGGTTCCTGGTTTCCCTGCAGCGCTGAAGAGAATGTTAGCAAAGAGGTAACCGGCACAGCGAAAACAGTACTCAAAGACAGGGAGAGCAAGCTCTCTCTTGGCACTTTGGATGTGGGACATACAGCGAGATGTTTGCTGCTTTTGCGTTTGGCTGTTGGGAGATTTACAGCACAAAGATATCTAGTTGATTTGAAGCAGTTCCGAGAAAGTCTAAACATAATCGCCACTTCTCCCTCCTGGCACTTTCCATGTGGGAGATATAGCAGGATGTATATTGGTTTTGAGGACAACTCAATGGACAGTGTAGGGAGAAAAGTTCCTGGCTCCTTGAATGCCGTTCCTGGAGACACTGCGATCAATGAGGGAGATATGTCAAGATGTGTGTTGGTTTTGAGGACGGCTCTCTGGAGAGTCTTAGCAAAGAGGTCACAGGGATAATCAGAGCAATTCTTAGAGACACTGAGAACAAGATGGACAGTTCCCTCCTGGCACTTTCCCTGTAGGAGATACCGCAAGACGTTTCTGTAGATTGGGCACAGCGCTCTGCAGGGTGTTAGCAGAGACTTTCCCGGGACAGTGAAACCCTATGTCAGAGACACTGAGAAGAAGCCCCAGTGTTCCCTCCAGGCACTTTCAGTGTGGGTGCCTTCTCCACGTGGTTCCTGGTTTCCCTGCAGCGCTGAAGAGAATGTTAGCAAAGAGGTAACCGGGACAGTGAAAACAGTACTCAAAGAGAGGGAGAGCAAGCTCTCTCTTGGCACTTTGGATGTGGGACATACAGCGAGATGTTTGCTGCTTTTGCGTTTGGCTGTTGGGAGATTTACAGCACAAAGATATCTAGTTGATTTGAAGCAGTTCCGAGAAAGTCTAAACATAATCGCCACTTCTCCCTCCTGGCACTTTCCATGTGGGAGATATAGCAGGATGTATATTGGTTTTGAGGACAACTCAATGGACAGTGTAGGGAGAAAAGTTCCTGGCTCCTTGAATGCCGTTCCTGGAGACACTGCGATCAATGTGGGAGATATGTCAAGATGTGTGTTGGTTTTGAGGACGGCTCTCTGGAGAGTCTTAGCAAAGAGGTCACAGGGATAATCAGAGCAATTCTCAGAGACACTGAGAACAAGATGGACAGTTCCCTCCTGGCACTTTCCCTGTAGGAGATACCGCAAGACGTTTCTGTAGATTGGGCACAGCGCTCTGCAGGGTGTTAGCAGAGACTTTCCCGGGACAGTGAAACCCTATGTCAGAGACACTGAGAAGAAGCCCCAATGTTCCCTCCAGGCACTTTCAGTGTGGGTGCCTTCTCCACGTGGTTCCTGGTTTCCCTGCAGCGCTGAAGAGAATGTTAGCAAAGAGGTAACCGGCACAGCGAAAACAGTACTCAAAGACAGGGAGAGCAAGCTCTCTCTTGGCACTTTGGATGTGGGACATACAGCGAGATGTTTGCTGCTTTTGCGTTTGGCTGTTGGGAGATTTACAGCACAAAGATATCTAGTTGATTTGAAGCAGTTCCGAGAAAGTCTAAACATAATCGCCACTTCTCCCTCCTGGCACTTTCCATGTGGGAGATATAGCTGGATGTATATTGGTTTTGAGGACAACTCAATGGACAGTGTAGGGAGAAAAGTTCCTGGCTCCTTGAATGCCGTTCCTGGAGACACTGCGATCAATGAGGGAGATATGTCAAGATGTGTGTTGGTTTTGAGGACGGCTCTCTGGAGAGTCTTAGCAAAGAGGTCACAGGGATAATCAGAGCAATTCTCAGAGACACTGAGAACAAGATGGACAGTTCCCTCCTGGCACTTTCCCTGTAGGAGATACCGCAAGACGTTTCTGTAGATTGGGCACAGCGCTCTGCAGGGTGTTAGCAGAGACTTTCCCGGGACAGTGAAACCCTATGTCAGAGACACTGAGAAGAAGCCCCAATGTTCCCTCCAGGCACTTTCAGTGTGGGTGCCTTCTCCACGTGGTTCCTGGTTTCCCTGCAGCGCTGAAGAGAATGTTAGCAAAGAGGTAACCGGCACAGCGAAAACAGTACTCAAAGACAGGGAGAGCAAGCTCTCTCTTGGCACTTTGGATGTGGGACATACAGCGAGATGTTTGCTGCTTTTGCGTTTGGCTGTTGGGAGATTTACAGCACAAAGATATCTAGTTGATTTGAAGCAGTTCCGAGAAAGTCTAAACATAATCGCCACTTCTCCCTCCTGGCACTTTCCATGTGGGAGATATAGCAGGATGTATATTGGTTTTGAGGACAACTCAATGGACAGTGTAGGGAGAAAAGTTCCTGGCTCCTTGAATGCCGTTCCTGGAGACACTGCGATCAATGAGGGAGATATGTCAAGATGTGTGTTGGTTTTGAGGACGGCTCTCTGGAGAGTCTTAGCAAAGAGGTCACAGGGATAATCAGAGCAATTCTCAGAGACACTGAGAACAAGATGGACAGTTCCCTCCTGGCACTTTCCCTGTAGGAGATACCGCAAGACGTTTCTGTAGATTGGGCACAGCGCTCTGCAGGGTGTTAGCAGAGACTTTCCCGGGACAGTGAAACCCTATGTCAGAGACACTGAGAAGAAGCCCCAATGTTCCCTCCAGGCACTTTCAGTGTGGGTGCCTTCTCCACGTGGTTCCTGGTTTCCCTGCAGCGCTGAAGAGAATGTTAGCAAAGAGGTAACCGGCACAGCGAAAACAGTACTCAAAGACAGGGAGAGCAAGCTCTCTCTTGGCACTTTGGATGTGGGACATACAGCGAGATGTTTGCTGCTTTTGCGTTTGGCTGTTGGGAGATTTACAGCACAAAGATATCTAGTTGATTTGAAGCAGTTCCGAGAAAGTCTAAACATAATCGCCACTTCTCCCTCCTGGCACTTTCCATGTGGGAGATATAGCTGGATGTATATTGGTTTTGAGGACAACTCAATGGACAGTGTAGGGAGAAAAGTTCCTGGCTCCTTGAATGCCGTTCCTGGAGACACTGCGATCAATGAGGGAGATATGTCAAGATGTGTGTTGGTTTTGAGGACGGCTCTCTGGAGAGTCTTAGCAAAGAGGTCACAGGGATAATCAGAGCAATTCTCAGAGACACTGAGAACAAGATGGACAGTTCCCTCCTGGCACTTTCCCTGTAGGAGATACCGCAAGACGTTTCTGTAGATTGGGCACAGCGCTCTGCAGGGTGTTAGCAGAGACTTTCCCGGGACAGTGAAACCCTATGTCAGAGACACTGAGAAGAAGCCCCAATGTTCCCTCCAGGCACTTTCAGTGTGGGTGCCTTCTCCACGTGGTTCCTGGTTTCCCTGCAGCGCTGAAGAGAATGTTAGCAAAGAGGTAACCGGCACAGCGAAAACAGTACTCAAAGACAGGGAGAGCAAGCTCTCTCTTGGCACTTTGGATGTGGGACATACAGCGAGATGTTTGCTGCTTTTGCGTTTGGCTGTTGGGAGATTTACAGCACAAAGATATCTAGTTGATTTGAAGCAGTTCCGAGAAAGTCTAAACATAATCGCCACTTCTCCCTCCTGGCACTTTCCATGTGGGAGATATAGCAGGATGTATATTGGTTTTGAGGACAACTCAATGGACAGTGTAGGGAGAAAAGTTCCTGGCTCCTTGAATGCCGTTCCTGGAGACACTGCGATCAATGTGGGAGATATGTCAAGATGTGTGTTTGTTTTGAGGACGGCTCTCTGGAGAGTCTTAGCAAAGAGGTCACAGGGATAATCAGAGCAATTCTCAGAGACACTGAGAACAAGCTCGACAATTCCCTCCTGGCACTTTCCCTGTAGGAGATACCGCAAGACGTTTCTGTAGATTGGGCACAGCGCTCTGCAGGGTGTTAGCAGAGACTTTCCCGGGACAGTGAAACCCTATGTCAGAGACACTGAGAAGAAGCCCCAATGTTCCCTCCAGGCACTTTCAGTGTGGGTGCCTTCTCCACGTGGTTCCTGGTTTCCCTGCAGCGCTGAAGAGAATGTTAGCAAAGAGGTAACCGGCACAGCGAAAACAGTACTCAAAGACAGGGAGAGCAAGCTCTCTCTTGGCACTTTGGATGTGGGACATACAGCGAGATGTTTGCTGCTTTTGCGTTTGGCTGTTGGGAGATTTACAGCACAAAGATATCTAGTTGATTTGAAGCAGTTCCGAGGAAGTCTAAACATAATCGCCACTTCTCCCTCCTGGCACTTTCCATGTGGGAGATATAGCAGGATGTATATTGGTTTTGAGGACAACTCAATGGACAGTGTAGGGAGAAAAGTTCCTGGCTCCTTGAATGCCGTTCCTGGAGACACTGCGATCAATGTGGGAGATATGTCAAGATGTGTGTTGGTTTTGAGGACGGCTCTCTGGAGAGTCTTAGCAAAGAGGTCACAGGGATAATCAGAGCAATTCTCAGAGACACTGAGAACAAGATGGACAGTTCCCTCCTGGCACTTTCCCTGTAGGAGATACCGCAAGACGTTTCTGTAGATTGGGCACAGCGCTCTGCAGGGTGTTAGCAGAGACTTTCCCGGGACAGTGAAACCCTATGTCAGAGACACTGAGAAGAAGCCCCAATGTTCCCTCCAGGCACTTTCAGTGTGGGTGCCTTCTCCACGTGGTTCCTGGTTTCCCTGCAGCGCTGAAGAGAATGTTAGCAAAGAGGTAACCGGCACAGCGAAAACAGTACTCAAAGACAGGGAGAGCAAGCTCTCTCTTGGCACTTTGGATGTGGGACATACAGCGAGATGTTTGCTGCTTTTGCGTTTGGCTGTTGGGAGATTTACAGCACAAAGATATCTAGTTGATTTGAAGCAGTTCCGAGAAAGTCTAAACATAATCGCCACTTCTCCCTCCTGGCACTTTCCATGTGGGAGATATAGCAGGATGTATATTGGTTTTGAGGACAACTCAATGGACAGTGTAGGGAGAAAAGTTCCTGGCTCCTTGAATGCCGTTCCTGGAGACACTGCGATCAATGTGGGAGATATGTCAAGATGTGTGTTGGTTTTGAGGACGGCTCTCTGGAGAGTCTTAGCAAAGAGGTCACAGGGATAATCAGAGCAATTCTCAGAGACACTGAGAACAAGATGGACAGTTCCCTCCTGGCACTTTCCCTGTAGGAGATACCGCAAGACGTTTCTGTAGATTGGGCACAGCGCTCTGCAGGGTGTTAGCAGAGACTTTCCCGGGACAGTGAAACCCTATGTCAGAGACACTGAGAAGAAGCCCCAATGTTCCCTCCAGGCACTTTCAGTGTGGGTGCCTTCTCCACGTGGTTCCTGGTTTCCCTGCAGCGCTGAAGAGAATGTTAGCAAAGAGGTAACCGGCACAGCGAAAACAGTACTCAAAGACAGGGAGAGCAAGCTCTCTCTTGGCACTTTGGATGTGGGACATACAGCGAGATGTTTGCTGCTTTTGCGTTTGGCTGTTGGGAGATTTACAGCACAAAGATATCTAGTTGATTTGAAGCAGTTCCGAGAAAGTCTAAACATAATCCCCACTTCTCCCTCCTGGCACTTTCCATGTGGGAGATATAGCAGGATGTATATTGGTTTTGAGGACAACTCAATGGACAGTGTAGGGAGAAAAGTTCCTGGCTCCTTGAATGCCGTTCCTGGAGACACTGCGATCAATGTGGGAGATATGTCAAGATGTGTGTTGGTTTTGAGGACGGCTCTCTGGAGAGTCTTAGCAAAGAGGTCACAGGGATAATCAGAGCAATTCTCAGAGACACTGAGAACAAGATGGACAGTTCCCTCCTGGCACTTTCCCTGTAGGAGATACCGCAAGACGTTTCTGTAGATTGGGCACAGCGCTCTGCAGGGTGTTAGCAGAGACTTTCCCGGGACAGTGAAACCCTATGTCAGAGACACTGAGAAGAAGCCCCAATGTTCCCTCCAGGCACTTTCAGTGTGGGTGCCTTCTCCACGTGGTTCCTGGTTTCCCTGCAGCGCTGAAGAGAATGTTAGCAAAGAGGTAACCGGCACAGCGAAAACAGTACTCAAAGACAGGGAGAGCAAGCTCTCTCTTGGCACTTTGGATGTGGGACATACAGCGAGATGTTTGCTGCTTTTGCGTTTGGCTGTTGGGAGATTTACAGCACAAAGATATCTAGTTGATTTGAAGCAGTTCCGAGAAAGTCTAAACATAATCGCCACTTCTCCCTCCTGGCACTTTCCATGTGGGAGATATAGCAGGATGTATATTGGTTTTGAGGACAACTCAATGGACAGTGTAGGGAGAAAAGTTCCTGGCTCCTTGAATGCCGTTCCGGGAGACACTGCGATCAATGTGGGAGATATGTCAAGATGTGTGTTTGTTTTGAGGACGGCTCTCTGGAGAGTCTTAGCAAAGAGGTCACAGGGATAATCAGAGCAATTCTCAGAGACACTGAGAACAAGATGGACAGTTCCCTCCTGGCACTTTCCCTGTAGGAGATACCGCAAGACGTTTCTGTAGATTGGGCACAGCGCTCTGCAGGGTGTTAGCAGAGACTTTCCCGGGACAGTGAAACCCTATGTCAGAGACACTGAGAAGAAGCCCCAATGTTCCCTCCAGGCACTTTCAGTGTGGGTGCCTTCTCCACGTGGTTCCTGGTTTCCCTGCAGCGCTGAAGAGAATGTTAGCAAAGAGGTAACCGGCACAGCGAAAACAGTACTCAAAGACAGGGAGAGCAAGCTCTCTCTTGGCACTTTGGATGTGGGACATACAGCGAGATGTTTGCTGCTTTTGCGTTTGGCTGTTGGGAGATTTACAGCACAAAGATATCTAGTTGATTTGAAGCAGTTCCGAGAAAGTCTAAACATAATCGCCACTTCTCCCTCCTGGCACTTTCCATGTGGGAGATATAGCAGGATGTATATTGGTTTTGAGGACAACTCAATGGACAGTGTAGGGAGAAAAGTTCCTGGCTCCTTGAATGCCGTTCCTGGAGACACTGCGATCAATGAGGGAGATATGTCAAGATGTGTGTTGGTTTTGAGGACGGCTCTCTGGAGAGTCTTAGCAAAGAGGTCACAGGGATAATCAGAGCAATTCTTAGAGACACTGAGAACAAGATGGACAGTTCCCTCCTGGCACTTTCCCTGTAGGAGATACCGCAAGACGTTTCTGTAGATTGGGCACAGCGCTCTGCAGGGTGTTAGCAGAGACTTTCCCGGGACAGTGAAACCCTATGTCAGAGACACTGAGAAGAAGCCCCAATGTTCCCTCCAGGCACTTTCAGTGTGGGTGCCTTCTCCACGTGGTTCCTGGTTTCCCTGCAGCGCTGAAGAGAATGTTAGCAAAGAGGTAACGGGGACAGTGAAAACAGTACTCAAAGACAGGGAGAGCAAGCTCTCTCTTGGCACTTTGGATGTGGGACATACAGCGAGATGTTTGCTGCTTTTGCGTTTGGCTGTTGGGAGATTTACAGCACAAAGATATCTAGTTGATTTGAAGCAGTTCCGAGAAAGTCTAAACATAATCGCCACTTCTCCCTCCTGGCACTTTCCATGTGGGAGATATAGCAGGATGTATATTGGTTTTGAGGACAACTCAATGGACAGTGTAGGGAGAAAAGTTCCTGGCTCCTTGAATGCCGTTCCTGGAGACACTGCGATCAATGAGGGAGATATGTCAAGATGTGTGTTGGTTTTGAGGACGGCTCTCTGGAGAGTCTTAGCAAAGAGGTCACAGGGATAATCAGAGCAATTCTCAGAGACACTGAGAACAAGATGGACAGTTCCCTCCTGGCACTTTCCCTGTAGGAGATACCGCAAGACGTTTCTGTAGATTGGGCACAGCGCTCTGCAGGGTGTTAGCAGAGACTTTCCCGGGACAGTGAAACCCTATGTCAGAGACACTGAGAAGAAGCCCCAATGTTCCCTCCAGGCACTTTCAGTGTGGGTGCCTTCTCCACGTGGTTCCTGGTTTCCCTGCAGCGCTGAAGAGAATGTTAGCAAAGAGGTAACCGGCACAGCGAAAACAGTACTCAAAGACAGGGAGAGCAAGCTCTCTCTTGGCACTTTGGATGTGGGACATACAGCGAGATGTTTGCTGCTTTTGCGTTTGGCTGTTGGGAGATTTACAGCACAAAGATATCTAGTTGATTTGAAGCAGTTCCGAGAAAGTCTAAACATAATCGCCACTTCTCCCTCCTGGCACTTTCCATGTGGGAGATATAGCAGGATGTATATTGGTTTTGAGGACAACTCAATGGACAGTGTAGGGAGAAAAGTTCCTGGCTCCTTGAATGCCGTTCCTGGAGACACTGCGATCAATGTGGGAGATATGTCAAGATGTGTGTTGGTTTTGAGGACGGCTCTCTGGAGAGTCTTAGCAAAGAGGTCACAGGGATAATCAGAGCAATTCTCAGAGACACTGAGAACAAGATGGACAGTTCCCTCCTGGCACTTTCCCTGTAGGAGATACCGCAAGACGTTTCTGTAGATTGGGCACAGCGCTCTGCAGGGTGTTAGCAGAGACTTTCCCGGGACAGTGAAACCCTATGTCAGAGACACTGAGAAGAAGCCCCAGTGTTCCCTCCAGGCACTTTCAGTGTGGGTGCCTTCTCCACGTGGTTCCTGGTTTCCCTGCAGCGCTGAAGAGAATGTTAGCAAAGAGGTAACCGGGACAGTGAAAACAGTACTCAAAGAGAGGGAGAGCAAGCTCTCTCTTGGCACTTTGGATGTGGGACATACAGCGAGATGTTTGCTGCTTTTGCGTTTGGCTGTTGGGAGATTTACAGCACAAAGATATCTAGTTGATTTGAAGCAGTTCCGAGAAAGTCTAAACATAATCGCCACTTCTCCCTCCTGGCACTTTCCATGTGGGAGATATAGCAGGATGTATATTGGTTTTGAGGACAACTCAATGGACAGTGTAGGGAGAAAAGTTCCTGGCTCCTTGAATGCCGTTCCTGGAGACACTGCGATCAATGTGGGAGATATGTCAAGATGTGTGTTTGTTTTGAGGACGGCTCTCTGGAGAGTCTTAGCAAAGAGGTCACAGGGATAATCAGAGCAATTCTCAGAGACACTGAGAACAAGCTCGACAATTCCCTCCTGGCACTTTCCCTGTAGGAGATACCGCAAGACGTTTCTGTAGATTGGGCACAGCGCTCTGCAGGGTGTTAGCAGAGACTTTCCCGGGACAGTGAAACCCTATGTCAGAGACACTGAGAAGAAGCCCCAATGTTCCCTCCAGGCACTTTCAGTGTGGGTGCCTTCTCCACGTGGTTCCTGGTTTCCCTGCAGCGCTGAAGAGAATGTTAGCAAAGAGGTAACCGGCACAGCGAAAACAGTACTCAAAGACAGGGAGAGCAAGCTCTCTCTTGGCACTTTGGATGTGGGACATACAGCGAGATGTTTGCTGCTTTTGCGTTTGGCTGTTGGGAGATTTACAGCACAAAGATATCTAGTTGATTTGAAGCAGTTCCGAGAAAGTCTAAACATAATCGCCACTTCTCCCTCCTGGCACTTTCCATGTGGGAGATATAGCAGGATGTATATTGGTTTTGAGGACAACTCAATGGACAGTGTAGGGAGAAAAGTTCCTGGCTCCTTGAATGCCGTTCCTGGAGACACTGCGATCAATGTGGGAGATATGTCAAGATGTGTGTTGGTTTTGAGGACGGCTCTCTGGAGAGTCTTAGCAAAGAGGTCACAGGGATAATCAGAGCAATTCTCAGAGACACTGAGAACAAGATGGACAGTTCCCTCCTGGCACTTTCCCTGTAGGAGATACCGCAAGACGTTTCTGTAGATTGGGCACAGCGCTCTGCAGGGTGTTAGCAGAGACTTTCCCGGGACAGTGAAACCCTATGTCAGAGACACTGAGAAGAAGCCCCAATGTTCCCTCCAGGCACTTTCAGTGTGGGTGCCTTCTCCACGTGGTTCCTGGTTTCCCTGCAGCGCTGAAGAGAATGTTAGCAAAGAGGTAACCGGCACAGCGAAAACAGTACTCAAAGAGAGGGAGAGCAAGCTCTCTCTTGGCACTTTGGATGTGGGACATACAGCGAGATGTTTGCTGCTTTTGCGTTTGGCTGTTGGGAGATTTACAGCACAAAGATATCTAGTTGATTTGAAGCAGTTCCGAGAAAGTCTAAACATAATCGCCACTTCTCCCTCCTGGCACTTTCCATGTGGGAGATATAGCTGGATGTATATTGGTTTTGAGGACAACTCAATGGACAGTGTAGGGAGAAAAGTTCCTGGCTCCTTGAATGCCGTTCCTGGAGACACTGCGATCAATGTGGGAGATATGTCAAGATGTGTGTTGGTTTTGAGGACGGCTCTCTGGAGAGTCTTAGCAAAGAGGTCACAGGGATAATCAGAGCAATTCTCAGAGACACTGAGAACAAGATGGACAGTTCCCTCCTGGCACTTTCCCTGTAGGAGATACCGCAAGACGTTTCTGTAGATTGGGCACAGCGCTCTGCAGGGTGTTAGCAGAGACTTTCCCGGGACAGTGAAACCCTATGTCAGAGACACTGAGAAGAAGCCCCAATGTTCCCTCCAGGCACTTTCAGTGTGGGTGCCTTCTCCACGTGGTTCCTGGTTTCCCTGCAGCGCTGAAGAGAATGTTAGCAAAGAGGTAACCGGCACAGCGAAAACAGTACTCAAAGACAGGGAGAGCAAGCTCTCTCTTGGCACTTTGGATGTGGGACATACAGCGAGATGTTTGCTGCTTTTGCGTTTGGCTGTTGGGAGATTTACAGCACAAAGATATCTAGTTGATTTGAAGCAGTTCCGAGAAAGTCTAAACATAATCGCCACTTCTCCCTCCTGGCACTTTCCATGTGGGAGATATAGCAGGATGTATATTGGTTTTGAGGACAACTCAATGGACAGTGTAGGGAGAAAAGTTCCTGGCTCCTTGAATGCCGTTCCTGGAGACACTGCGATCAATGTGGGAGATATGTCAAGATGTGTGTTTGTTTTGAGGACGGCTCTCTGGAGAGTCTTAGCAAAGAGGTCACAGGGATAATCAGAGCAATTCTCAGAGACACTGAGAACAAGCTCGACAATTCCCTCCTGGCACTTTCCCTGTAGGAGATACCGCAAGACGTTTCTGTAGATTGGGCACAGCGCTCTGCAGGGTGTTAGCAGAGACTTTCCCGGGACAGTGAAACCCTATGTCAGAGACACTGAGAAGAAGCCCCAATGTTCCCTCCAGGCACTTTCAGTGTGGGTGCCTTCTCCACGTGGTTCCTGGTTTCCCTGCAGCGCTGAAGAGAATGTTAGCAAAGAGGTAACCGGCACAGCGAAAACAGTACTCAAAGACAGGGAGAGCAAGCTCTCTCTTGGCACTTTGGATGTGGGACATACAGCGAGATGTTTGCTGCTTTTGCGTTTGGCTGTTGGGAGATTTACAGCACAAAGATATCTAGTTGATTTGAAGCAGTTCCGAGAAAGTCTAAACATAATCGCCACTTCTCCCTCCTGGCACTTTCCATGTGGGAGATATAGCAGGATGTATATTGGTTTTGAGGACAACTCAATGGACAGTGTAGGGAGAAAAGTTCCTGGCTCCTTGAATGCCGTTCCTGGAGACACTGCGATCAATGTGGGAGATATGTCAAGATGTGTGTTGGTTTTGAGGACGGCTCTCTGGAGAGTCTTAGCAAAGAGGTCACAGGGATAATCAGAGCAATTCTCAGAGACACTGAGAACAAGCTCGACAATTCCCTCCTGGCACTTTCCCTGTAGGAGATACCGCAAGACGTTTCTGTAGATTGGGCACAGCGCTCTGCAGGGTGTTAGCAGAGACTTTCCCGGGACAGTGAAACCCTATGTCAGAGACACTGAGAAGAAGCCCCAATGTTCCCTCCAGGCACTTTCAGTGTGGGTGCCTTCTCCACGTGGTTCCTGGTTTCCCTGCAGCGCTGAAGAGAATGTTAGCAAAGAGGTAACCGGCACAGCGAAAACAGTACTCAAAGACAGGGAGAGCAAGCTCTCTCTTGGCACTTTGGATGTGGGACATACAGCGAGATGTTTGCTGCTTTTGCGTTTGGCTGTTGGGAGATTTACAGCACAAAGATATCTAGTTGATTTGAAGCAGTTCCGAGAAAGTCTAAACATAATCGCCACTTCTCCCTCCTGGCACTTTCCATGTGGGAGATATAGCAGGATGTATATTGGTTTTGAGGACAACTCAATGGACAGTGTAGGGAGAAAAGTTCCTGGCTCCTTGAATGCCGTTCCTGGAGACACTGCGATCAATGTGGGAGATATGTCAAGATGTGTGTTGGTTTTGAGGACGGCTCTCTGGAGAGTCTTAGCAAAGAGGTCACAGGGATAATCAGAGCAATTCTCAGAGACACTGAGAACAAGCTCGACAATTCCCTCCTGGCACTTTCCCTGTAGGAGATACCGCAAGACGTTTCTGTAGATTGGGCACAGCGCTCTGCAGGGTGTTAGCAGAGACTTTCCCGGGACAGTGAAACCCTATGTCAGAGACACTGAGAAGAAGCCCCAATGTTCCCTCCAGGCACTTTCAGTGTGGGTGCCTTCTCCACGTGGTTCCTGGTTTCCCTGCAGCGCTGAAGAGAATGTTAGCAAAGAGGTAACCGGCACAGCGAAAACAGTACTCAAAGACAGGGAGAGCAAGCTCTCTCTTGGCACTTTGGATGTGGGACATACAGCGAGATGTTTGCTGCTTTTGCGTTTGGCTGTTGGGAGATTTACAGCACAAAGATATCTAGTTGATTTGAAGCAGTTCCGAGAAAGTCTAAACATAATCGCCACTTCTCCCTCCTGGCACTTTCCATGTGGGAGATATAGCAGGATGTATATTGGTTTTGAGGACAACTCAATGGACAGTGTAGGGAGAAAAGTTCCTGGCTCCTTGAATGCCGTTCCTGGAGACACTGCGATCAATGAGGGAGATATGTCAAGATGTGTGTTGGTTTTGAGGACGGCTCTCTGGAGAGTCTTAGCAAAGAGGTCACAGGGATAATCAGAGCAATTCTCAGAGACACTGAGAACAAGATGGACAGTTCCCTCCTGGCACTTTCCCTGTAGGAGATACCGCAAGACGTTTCTGTAGATTGGGCACAGCGCTCTGCAGGGTGTTAGCAGAGACTTTCCCGGGACAGTGAAACCCTATGTCAGAGACACTGAGAAGAAGCCCCAATGTTCCCTCCAGGCACTTTCAGTGTGGGTGCCTTCTCCACGTGGTTCCTGGTTTCCCTGCAGCGCTGAAGAGAATGTTAGCAAAGAGGTAACCGGCACAGCGAAAACAGTACTCAAAGACAGGGAGAGCAAGCTCTCTCTTGGCACTTTGGATGTGGGACATACAGCGAGATGTTTGCTGCTTTTGCGTTTGGCTGTTGGGAGATTTACAGCACAAAGATATCTAGTTGATTTGAAGCAGTTCCGAGAAAGTCTAAACATAATCGCCACTTCTCCCTCCTGGCACTTTCCATGTGGGAGATATAGCAGGATGTATATTGGTTTTGAGGACAACTCAATGGACAGTGTAGGGAGAAAAGTTCCTGGCTCCTTGAATGCCGTTCCTGGAGACACTGCGATCAATGAGGGAGATATGTCAAGATGTGTGTTGGTTTTGAGGACGGCTCTCTGGAGAGTCTTAGCAAAGAGGTCACAGGGATAATCAGAGCAATTCTCAGAGACACTGAGAACAAGATGGACAGTTCCCTCCTGGCACTTTCCCTGTAGGAGATACCGCAAGACGTTTCTGTAGATTGGGCACAGCGCTCTGCAGGGTGTTAGCAGAGACTTTCCCGGGACAGTGAAACCCTATGTCAGAGACACTGAGAAGAAGCCCCAATGTTCCCTCCAGGCACTTTCAGTGTGGGTGCCTTCTCCACGTGGTTCCTGGTTTCCCTGCAGCGCTGAAGAGAATGTTAGCAAAGAGGTAACCGGGACAGTGAAAACAGTACTCAAAGACAGGGAGAGCAAGCTCTCTCTTGGCACTTTGGATGTGGGACATACAGCGAGATGTTTGCTGCTTTTGCGTTTGGCTGTTGGGAGATTTACAGCACAAAGATATCTAGTTGATTTGAAGCAGTTCCGAGAAAGTCTAAACATAATCGCCACTTCTCCCTCCTGGCACTTTCCATGTGGGAGATATAGCAGGATGTATATTGGTTTTGAGGACAACTCAATGGACAGTGTAGGGAGAAAAGTTCCTGGCTCCTTGAATGCCGTTCCTGGAGACACTGCGATCAATGTGGGAGATATGTCAAGATGTGTGTTTGTTTTGAGGACGGCTCTCTGGAGAGTCTTAGCAAAGAGGTCACAGGGATAATCAGAGCAATTCTCAGAGACACTGAGAACAAGCTCGACAATTCCCTCCTGGCACTTTCCCTGTAGGAGATACCGCAAGACGTTTCTGTAGATTGGGCACAGCGCTCTGCAGGGTGTTAGCAGAGACTTTCCCGGGACAGTGAAACCCTATGTCAGAGACACTGAGAAGAAGCCCCAATGTTCCCTCCAGGCACTTTCAGTGTGGGTGCCTTCTCCACGTGGTTCCTGGTTTCCCTGCAGCGCTGAAGAGAATGTTAGCAAAGAGGTAACCGGCACAGCGAAAACAGTACTCAAAGACAGGGAGAGCAAGCTCTCTCTTGGCACTTTGGATGTGGGACATACAGCGAGATGTTTGCTGCTTTTGCGTTTGGCTGTTGGGAGATTTACAGCACAAAGATATCTAGTTGATTTGAAGCAGTTCCGAGAAAGTCTAAACATAATCGCCACTTCTCCCTCCTGGCACTTTCCATGTGGGAGATATAGCAGGATGTATATTGGTTTTGAGGACAACTCAATGGACAGTGTAGGGAGAAAAGTTCCTGGCTCCTTGAATGCCGTTCCTGGAGACACTGCGATCAATGTGGGAGATATGTCAAGATGTGTGTTGGTTTTGAGGACGGCTCTCTGGAGAGTCTTAGCAAAGAGGTCACAGGGATAATCAGAGCAATTCTCAGAGACACTGAGAACAAGATGGACAGTTCCCTCCTGGCACTTTCCCTGTAGGAGATACCGCAAGACGTTTCTGTAGATTGGGCACAGCGCTCTGCAGGGTGTTAGCAGAGACTTTCCCGGGACAGTGAAACCCTATGTCAGAGACACTGAGAAGAAGCCCCAATGTTCCCTCCAGGCACTTTCAGTGTGGGTGCCTTCTCCACGTGGTTCCTGGTTTCCCTGCAGCGCTGAAGAGAATGTTAGCAAAGAGGTAACCGGCACAGCGAAAACAGTACTCAAAGACAGGGAGAGCAAGCTCTCTCTTGGCACTTTGGATGTGGGACATACAGCGAGATGTTTGCTGCTTTTGCCTTTGGCTGTTGGGAGATTTACAGCACAAAGTTATCTAGTTGATTTGAAGCAGTTCCGAGAAAGTCTAAACATAATCGCCACTTCTCCCTCCTGGCACTTTCCATGTGGGAGATATAGCAGGATGTATATTGGTTTTGAGGACAACTCAATGGACAGTGTAGGGAGAAAAGTTCCTGGCTCCTTGAATGCCGTTCCTGGAGACACTGCGATCAATGAGGGAGATATGTCAAGATGTGTGTTGGTTTTGAGGACGGCTCTCTGGAGAGTCTTAGCAAAGAGGTCACAGGGATAATCAGAGCAATTCTCAGAGACACTGAGAACAAGATGGACAGTTCCCTCCTGGCACTTTCCCTGTAGGAGATACCGCAAGACGTTTCTGTAGATTGGGCACAGCGCTCTGCAGGGTGTTAGCAGAGACTTTCCCGGGACAGTGAAACCCTATGTCAGAGACACTGAGAAGAAGCCCCAATGTTCCCTCCAGGCACTTTCAGTGTGGGTGCCTTCTCCACGTGGTTCCTGGTTTCCCTGCAGCGCTGAAGAGAATGTTAGCAAAGAGGTAACCGGCACAGCGAAAACAGTACTCAAAGACAGGGAGAGCAAGCTCTCTCTTGGCACTTTGGATGTGGGACATACAGCGAGATGTTTGCTGCTTTTGCGTTTGGCTGTTGGGAGATTTACAGCACAAAGATATCTAGTTGATTTGAAGCAGTTCCGAGAAAGTCTAAACATAATCGCCACTTCTCCCTCCTGGCACTTTCCATGTGGGAGATATAGCAGGATGTATATTGGTTTTGAGGACAACTCAATGGACAGTGTAGGGAGAAAAGTTCCTGGCTCCTTGAATGCCGTTCCTGGAGACACTGCGATCAATGAGGGAGATATGTCAAGATGTGTGTTGGTTTTGAGGACGGCTCTCTGGAGAGTCTTAGCAAAGAGGTCACAGGGATAATCAGAGCAATTCTCAGAGACACTGAGAACAAGCTCGACAATTCCCTCCTGGCACTTTCCCTGTAGGAGATACCGCAAGACGTTTCTGTAGATTGGGCACAGCGCTCTGCAGGGTGTTAGCAGAGACTTTCCCGGGACAGTGAAACCCTATGTCAGAGACACTGAGAAGAAGCCCCAATGTTCCCTCCAGGCACTTTCAGTGTGGGTGCCTTCTCCACGTGGTTCCTGGTTTCCCTGCAGCGCTGAAGAGAATGTTAGCAAAGAGGTAACCGGCACAGCGAAAACAGTACTCAAAGAGAGGGAGAGCAAGCTCTCTCTTGGCACTTTGGATGTGGGACATACAGCGAGATGTTTGCTGCTTTTGCCTTTGGCTGTTGGGAGATTTACAGCACAAAGATATCTAGTTGATTTGAAGCAGTTCCGAGAAAGTCTAAACATAATCGCCACTTCTCCCGCCTGGCACTTTCCATGTGGGAGATATAGCAGGATGTATATTGGTTTTGAGGACAACTCAATGGACAGTGTAGGGAGAAAAGTTCCTGGCTCCTTGAATGCCGTTCCTGGAGACACTGCGATCAATGTGGGAGATATGTCAAGATGTGTGTTGGTTTTGAGGACGGCTCTCTGGAGAGTCTTAGCAAAGAGGTCACAGGGATAATCAGAGCAATTCTCAGAGACACTGAGAACAAGATGGACAGTTCCCTCCTGGCACTTTCCCTGTAGGAGATACCGCAAGACGTTTCTGTAGATTGGGCACAGCGCTCTGCAGGGTGTTAGCAGAGACTTTCCCGGGACAGTGAAACCCTATGTCAGAGACACTGAGAAGAAGCCCCAATGTTCCCTCCAGGCACTTTCAGTGTGGGTGCCTTCTCCACGTGGTTCCTGGTTTCCCTGCAGCGCTGAAGAGAATGTTAGCAAAGAGGTAACCGGCACAGCGAAAACAGTACTCAAAGACAGGGAGAGCAAGCTCTCTCTTGGCACTTTGGATGTGGGACATACAGCGAGATGTTTGCTGCTTTTGCGTTTGGCTGTTGGGAGATTTACAGCACAAAGATATCTAGTTGATTTGAAGCAGTTCCGAGAAAGTCTAAACATAATCGCCACTTCTCCCTCCTGGCACTTTCCATGTGGGAGATATAGCAGGATGTATATTGGTTTTGAGGACAACTCAATGGACAGTGTAGGGAGAAAAGTTCCTGGCTCCTTGAATGCCGTTCCTGGAGACACTGCGATCAATGAGGGAGATATGTCAAGATGTGTGTTGGTTTTGAGGACGGCTCTCTGGAGAGTCTTAGCAAAGAGGTCACAGGGATAATCAGAGCAATTCTCAGAGACACTGAGAACAAGATGGACAGTTCCCTCCTGGCACTTTCCCTGTAGGAGATACCGCAAGACGTTTCTGTAGATTGGGCACAGCGCTCTGCAGGGTGTTAGCAGAGACTTTCCCGGGACAGTGAAACCCTATGTCAGAGACACTGAGAAGAAGCCCCAATGTTCCCTCCAGGCACTTTCAGTGTGGGTGCCTTCTCCACGTGGTTCCTGGTTTCCCTGCAGCGCTGAAGAGAATGTTAGCAAAGAGGTAACCGGCACAGCGAAAACAGTACTCAAAGAGAGGGAGAGCAAGCTCTCTCTTGGCACTTTGGATGTGGGACATACAGCGAGATGTTTGCTGCTTTTGCCTTTGGCTGTTGGGAGATTTACAGCACAAAGATATCTAGTTGATTTGAAGCAGTTCCGAGAAAGTCTAAACATAATCGCCACTTCTCCCTCCTGGCACTTTCCATGTGGGAGATATAGCAGGATGTATATTGGTTTTGAGGACAACTCAATGGACAGTGTAGGGAGAAAAGTTCCTGGCTCCTTGAATGCCGTTCCTGGAGACACTGCGATCAATGTGGGAGATATGTCAAGATGTGTGTTGGTTTTGAGGACGGCTCTCTGGAGAGTCTTAGCAAAGAGGTCACAGGGATAATCAGAGCAATTCTCAGAGACACTGAGAACAAGATGGACAGTTCCCTCCTGGCACTTTCCCTGTAGGAGATACCGCAAGACGTTTCTGTAGATTGGGCACAGCGCTCTGCAGGGTGTTAGCAGAGACTTTCCCGGGACAGTGAAACCCTATGTCAGAGACACTGAGAAGAAGCCCCAATGTTCCCTCCAGGCACTTTCAGTGTGGGTGCCTTCTCCACGTGGTTCCTGGTTTCCCTGCAGCGCTGAAGAGAATGTTAGCAAAGAGGTAACCGGCACAGCGAAAACAGTACTCAAAGACAGGGAGAGCAAGCTCTCTCTTGGCACTTTGGATGTGGGACATACAGCGAGATGTTTGCTGCTTTTGCGTTTGGCTGTTGGGAGATTTACAGCACAAAGATATCTAGTTGATTTGAAGCAGTTCCGAGAAAGTCTAAACATAATCGCCACTTCTCCCTCCTGGCACTTTCCATGTGGGAGATATAGCAGGATGTATATTGGTTTTGAGGACAACTCAATGGACAGTGTAGGGAGAAAAGTTCCTGGCTCCTTGAATGCCGTTCCTGGAGACACTGCGATCAATGAGGGAGATATGTCAAGATGTGTGTTGGTTTTGAGGACGGCTCTCTGGAGAGTCTTAGCAAAGAGGTCACAGGGATAATCAGAGCAATTCTCAGAGACACTGAGAACAAGATGGACAGTTCCCTCCTGGCACTTTCCCTGTAGGAGATACCGCAAGACGTTTCTGTAGATTGGGCACAGCGCTCTGCAGGGTGTTAGCAGAGACTTTCCCGGGACAGTGAAACCCTATGTCAGAGACACTGAGAAGAAGCCCCAATGTTCCCTCCAGGCACTTTCAGTGTGGGTGCCTTCTCCACGTGGTTCCTGGTTTCCCTGCAGCGCTGAAGAGAATGTTAGCAAAGAGGTAACCGGCACAGCGAAAACAGTACTCAAAGAGAGGGAGAGCAAGCTCTCTCTTGGCACTTTGGATGTGGGACATACAGCGAGATGTTTGCTGCTTTTGCGTTTGGCTGTTGGGAGATTTACAGCACAAAGATATCTAGTTGATTTGAAGCAGTTCCGAGAAAGTCTAAACATAATCGCCACTTCTCCCTCCTGGCACTTTCCATGTGGGAGATATAGCAGGATGTATATTGGTTTTGAGGACAACTCAATGGACAGTGTAGGGAGAAAAGTTCCTGGCTCCTTGAATGCCGTTCCTGGAGACACTGCGATCAATGTGGGAGATATGTCAAGATGTGTGTTGGTTTTGAGGACGGCTCTCTGGAGAGTCTTAGCAAAGAGGTCACAGGGATAATCAGAGCAATTCTCAGAGACACTGAGAACAAGATGGACAGTTCCCTCCTGGCACTTTCCCTGTAGGAGATACCGCAAGACGTTTCTGTAGATTGGGCACAGCGCTCTGCAGGGTGTTAGCAGAGACTTTCCCGGGACAGTGAAACCCTATGTCAGAGACACTGAGAAGAAGCCCCAATGTTCCCTCCAGGCACTTTCAGTGTGGGTGCCTTCTCCACGTGGTTCCTGGTTTCCCTGCAGCGCTGAAGAGAATGTTAGCAAAGAGGTAACCGGCACAGCGAAAACAGTACTCAAAGACAGGGAGAGCAAGCTCTCTCTTGGCACTTTGGATGTGGGACATACAGCGAGATGTTTGCTGCTTTTGCGTTTGGCTGTTGGGAGATTTACAGCACAAAGATATCTAGTTGATTTGAAGCAGTTCCGAGAAAGTCTAAACATAATCGCCACTTCTCCCTCCTGGCACTTTCCATGTGGGAGATATAGCAGGATGTATATTGGTTTTGAGGACAACTCAATGGACAGTGTAGGGAGAAAAGTTCCTGGCTCCTTGAATGCCGTTCCTGGAGACACTGCGATCAATGAGGGAGATATGTCAAGATGTGTGTTGGTTTTGAGGACGGCTCTCTGGAGAGTCTTAGCAAAGAGGTCACAGGGATAATCAGAGCAATTCTCAGAGACACTGAGAACAAGCTCGACAATTCCCTCCTGGCACTTTCCCTGTAGGAGATACCGCAAGACGTTTCTGTAGATTGGGCACAGCGCTCTGCAGGGTGTTAGCAGAGACTTTCCCGGGACAGTGAAACCCTATGTCAGAGACACTGAGAAGAAGCCCCAATGTTCCCTCCAGGCACTTTCAGTGTGGGTGCCTTCTCCACGTGGTTCCTGGTTTCCCTGCAGCGCTGAAGAGAATGTTAGCAAAGAGGTAACCGGCACAGCGAAAACAGTACTCAAAGAGAGGGAGAGCAAGCTCTCTCTTGGCACTTTGGATGTGGGACATACAGCGAGATGTTTGCTGCTTTTGCGTTTGGCTGTTGGGAGATTTACAGCACAAAGATATCTAGTTGATTTGAAGCAGTTCCGAGAAAGTCTAAACATAATCGCCACTTCTCCCTCCTGGCACTTTCCATGTGGGAGATATAGCAGGATGTATATTGGTTTTGAGGACAACTCAATGGACAGTGTAGGGAGAAAAGTTCCTGGCTCCTTGAATGCCGTTCCTGGAGACACTGCGATCAATGAGGGAGATATGTCAAGATGTGTGTTGGTTTTGAGGACGGCTCTCTGGAGAGTCTTAGCAAAGAGGTCACAGGGATAATCAGAGCAATTCTCAGAGACACTGAGAACAAGATGGACAGTTCCCTCCTGGCACTTTCCCTGTAGGAGATACCGCAAGACGTTTCTGTAGATTGGGCACAGCGCTCTGCAGGGTGTTAGCAGAGACTTTCCCGGGACAGTGAAACCCTATGTCAGAGACACTGAGAAGAAGCCCCAATGTTCCCTCCAGGCACTTTCAGTGTGGGTGCCTTCTCCACGTGGTTCCTGGTTTCCCTGCAGCGCTGAAGAGAATGTTAGCAAAGAGGTAACCGGCACAGCGAAAACAGTACTCAAAGAGAGGGAGAGCAAGCTCTCTCTTGGCACTTTGGATGTGGGACATACAGCGAGATGTTTGCTGCTTTTGCGTTTGGCTGTTGGGAGATTTACAGCACAAAGATATCTAGTTGATTTGAAGCAGTTCCGAGAAAGTCTAAACATAATCGCCACTTCTCCCTCCTGGCACTTTCCATGTGGGAGATATAGCAGGATGTATATTGGTTTTGAGGACAACTCAATGGACAGTGTAGGGAGAAAAGTTCCTGGCTCCTTGAATGCCGTTCCTGGAGACACTGCGATCAATGTGGGAGATATGTCAAGATGTGTGTTGGTTTTGAGGACGGCTCTCTGGAGAGTCTTAGCAAAGAGGTCACAGGGATAATCAGAGCAATTCTCAGAGACACTGAGAACAAGATGGACAGTTCCCTCCTGGCACTTTCCCTGTAGGAGATACCGCAAGACGTTTCTGTAGATTGGGCACAGCGCTCTGCAGGGTGTTAGCAGAGACTTTCCCGGGACAGTGAAACCCTATGTCAGAGACACTGAGAAGAAGCCCCAATGTTCCCTCCAGGCACTTTCAGTGTGGGTGCCTTCTCCACGTGGTTCCTGGTTTCCCTGCAGCGCTGAAGAGAATGTTAGCAAAGAGGTAACCGGCACAGCGAAAACAGTACTCAAAGACAGGGAGAGCAAGCTCTCTCTTGGCACTTTGGATGTGGGACATACAGCGAGATGTTTGCTGCTTTTGCGTTTGGCTGTTGGGAGATTTACAGCACAAAGATATCTAGTTGATTTGAAGCAGTTCCGAGAAAGTCTAAACATAATCGCCACTTCTCCCTCCTGGCACTTTCCATGTGGGAGATATAGCAGGATGTATATTGGTTTTGAGGACAACTCAATGGACAGTGTAGGGAGAAAAGTTCCTGGCTCCTTGAATGCCGTTCCTGGAGACACTGCGATCAATGAGGGAGATATGTCAAGATGTGTGTTGGTTTTGAGGACGGCTCTCTGGAGAGTCTTAGCAAAGAGGTCACAGGGATAATCAGAGCAATTCTCAGAGACACTGAGAACAAGCTCGACAATTCCCTCCTGGCACTTTCCCTGTAGGAGATACCGCAAGACGTTTCTGTAGATTGGGCACAGCGCTCTGCAGGGTGTTAGCAGAGACTTTCCCGGGACAGTGAAACCCTATGTCAGAGACACTGAGAAGAAGCCCCAATGTTCCCTCCAGGCACTTTCAGTGTGGGTGCCTTCTCCACGTGGTTCCTGGTTTCCCTGCAGCGCTGAAGAGAATGTTAGCAAAGAGGTAACCGGCACAGCGAAAACAGTACTCAAAGAGAGGGAGAGCAAGCTCTCTCTTGGCACTTTGGATGTGGGACATACAGCGAGATGTTTGCTGCTTTTGCGTTTGGCTGTTGGGAGATTTACAGCACAAAGATATCTAGTTGATTTGAAGCAGTTCCGAGAAAGTCTAAACATAATCGCCACTTCTCCCTCCTGGCACTTTCCATGTGGGAGATATAGCAGGATGTATATTGGTTTTGAGGACAACTCAATGGACAGTGTAGGGAGAAAAGTTCCTGGCTCCTTGAATGCCGTTCCTGGAGACACTGCGATCAATGTGGGAGATATGTCAAGATGTGTGTTGGTTTTGAGGACGGCTCTCTGGAGAGTCTTAGCAAAGAGGTCACAGGGATAATCAGAGCAATTCTCAGAGACACTGAGAACAAGATGGACAGTTCCCTCCTGGCACTTTCCCTGTAGGAGATACCGCAAGACGTTTCTGTAGATTGGGCACAGCGCTCTGCAGGGTGTTAGCAGAGACTTTCCCGGGACAGTGAAACCCTATGTCAGAGACACTGAGAAGAAGCCCCAATGTTCCCTCCAGGCACTTTCAGTGTGGGTGCCTTCTCCACGTGGTTCCTGGTTTCCCTGCAGCGCTGAAGAGAATGTTAGCAAAGAGGTAACCGGCACAGCGAAAACAGTACTCAAAGACAGGGAGAGCAAGCTCTCTCTTGGCACTTTGGATGTGGGACATACAGCGAGATGTTTGCTGCTTTTGCGTTTGGCTGTTGGGAGATTTACAGCACAAAGATATCTAGTTGATTTGAAGCAGTTCCGAGAAAGTCTAAACATAATCGCCACTTCTCCCTCCTGGCACTTTCCATGTGGGAGATATAGCAGGATGTATATTGGTTTTGAGGACAACTCAATGGACAGTGTAGGGAGAAAAGTTCCTGGCTCCTTGAATGCCGTTCCTGGAGACACTGCGATCAATGAGGGAGATATGTCAAGATGTGTGTTGGTTTTGAGGACGGCTCTCTGGAGAGTCTTAGCAAAGAGGTCACAGGGATAATCAGAGCAATTCTCAGAGACACTGAGAACAAGATGGACAGTTCCCTCCTGGCACTTTCCCTGTAGGAGATACCGCAAGACGTTTCTGTAGATTGGGCACAGCGCTCTGCAGGGTGTTAGCAGAGACTTTCCCGGGACAGTGAAACCCTATGTCAGAGACACTGAGAAGAAGCCCCAATGTTCCCTCCAGGCACTTTCAGTGTGGGTGCCTTCTCCACGTGGTTCCTGGTTTCCCTGCAGCGCTGAAGAGAATGTTAGCAAAGAGGTAACCGGCACAGCGAAAACAGTACTCAAAGAGAGGGAGAGCAAGCTCTCTCTTGGCACTTTGGATGTGGGACATACAGCGAGATGTTTGCTGCTTTTGCGTTTGGCTGTTGGGAGATTTACAGCACAAAGATATCTAGTTGATTTGAAGCAGTTCCGAGAAAGTCTAAACATAATCGCCACTTCTCCCTCCTGGCACTTTCCATGTGGGAGATATAGCAGGATGTATATTGGTTTTGAGGACAACTCAATGGACAGTGTAGGGAGAAAAGTTCCTGGCTCCTTGAATGCCGTTCCTGGAGACACTGCGATCAATGTGGGAGATATGTCAAGATGTGTGTTGGTTTTGAGGACGGCTCTCTGGAGAGTCTTAGCAAAGAGGTCACAGGGATAATCAGAGCAATTCTCAGAGACACTGAGAACAAGATGGACAGTTCCCTCCTGGCACTTTCCCTGTAGGAGATACCGCAAGACGTTTCTGTAGATTGGGCACAGCGCTCTGCAGGGTGTTAGCAGAGACTTTCCCGGGACAGTGAAACCCTATGTCAGAGACACTGAGAAGAAGCCCCAATGTTCCCTCCAGGCACTTTCAGTGTGGGTGCCTTCTCCACGTGGTTCCTGGTTTCCCTGCAGCGCTGAAGAGAATGTTAGCAAAGAGGTAACCGGCACAGCGAAAACAGTACTCAAAGACAGGGAGAGCAAGCTCTCTCTTGGCACTTTGGATGTGGGACATACAGCGAGATGTTTGCTGCTTTTGCGTTTGGCTGTTGGGAGATTTACAGCACAAAGATATCTAGTTGATTTGAAGCAGTTCCGAGAAAGTCTAAACATAATCGCCACTTCTCCCTCCTGGCACTTTCCATGTGGGAGATATAGCAGGATGTATATTGGTTTTGAGGACAACTCAATGGACAGTGTAGGGAGAAAAGTTCCTGGCTCCTTGAATGCCGTTCCTGGAGACACTGCGATCAATGAGGGAGATATGTCAAGATGTGTGTTGGTTTTGAGGACGGCTCTCTGGAGAGTCTTAGCAAAGAGGTCACAGGGATAATCAGAGCAATTCTCAGAGACACTGAGAACAAGATGGACAGTTCCCTCCTGGCACTTTCCCTGTAGGAGATACCGCAAGACGTTTCTGTAGATTGGGCACAGCGCTCTGCAGGGTGTTAGCAGAGACTTTCCCGGGACAGTGAAACCCTATGTCAGAGACACTGAGAAGAAGCCCCAATGTTCCCTCCAGGCACTTTCAGTGTGGGTGCCTTCTCCACGTGGTTCCTGGTTTCCCTGCAGCGCTGAAGAGAATGTTAGCAAAGAGGTAACCGGGACAGTGAAAACAGTACTCAAAGACAGGGAGAGCAAGCTCTCTCTTGGCACTTTGGATGTGGGACATACAGCGAGATGTTTGCTGCTTTTGCGTTTGGCTGTTGGGAGATTTACAGCACAAAGATATCTAGTTGATTTGAAGCAGTTCCGAGAAAGTCTAAACATAATCGCCACTTCTCCCTCCTGGCACTTTCCATGTGGGAGATATAGCAGGATGTATATTGGTTTTGAGGACAACTCAATGGACAGTGTAGGGAGAAAAGTTCCTGGCTCCTTGAATGCCGTTCCTGGAGACACTGCGATCAATGAGGGAGATATGTCAAGATGTGTGTTGGTTTTGAGGACGGCTCTCTGGAGAGTCTTAGCAAAGAGGTCACAGGGATAATCAGAGCAATTCTCAGAGACACTGAGAACAAGATGGACAGTTCCCTCCTGGCACTTTCCCTGTAGGAGATACCGCAAGACGTTTCTGTAGATTGGGCACAGCGCTCTGCAGGGTGTTAGCAGAGACTTTCCCGGGACAGTGAAACCCTATGTCAGAGACACTGAGAAGAAGCCCCAATGTTCCCTCCAGGCACTTTCAGTGTGGGTGCCTTCTCCACGTGGTTCCTGGTTTCCCTGCAGCGCTGAAGAGAATGTTAGCAAAGAGGTAACCGGCACAGCGAAAACAGTACTCAAAGAGAGGGAGAGCAAGCTCTCTCTTGGCACTTTGGATGTGGGACATACAGCGAGATGTTTGCTGCTTTTGCGTTTGGCTGTTGGGAGATTTACAGCACAAAGATATCTAGTTGATTTGAAGCAGTTCCGAGAAAGTCTAAACATAATCGCCACTTCTCCCTCCTGGCACTTTCCATGTGGGAGATATAGCTGGATGTATATTGGTTTTGAGGACAACTCAATGGACAGTGTAGGGAGAAAAGTTCCTGGCTCCTTGAATGCCGTTCCTGGAGACACTGCGATCAATGAGGGAGATATGTCAAGATGTGTGTTGGTTTTGAGGACGGCTCTCTGGAGAGTCTTAGCAAAGAGGTCACAGGGATAATCAGAGCAATTCTCAGAGACACTGAGAACAAGATGGACAGTTCCCTCCTGGCACTTTCCCTGTAGGAGATACCGCAAGACGTTTCTGTAGATTGGGCACAGCGCTCTGCAGGGTGTTAGCAGAGACTTTCCCGGGACAGTGAAACCCTATGTCAGAGACACTGAGAAGAAGCCCCAATGTTCCCTCCAGGCACTTTCAGTGTGGGTGCCTTCTCCACGTGGTTCCTGGTTTCCCTGCAGCGCTGAAGAGAATGTTAGCAAAGAGGTAACCGGCACAGCGAAAACAGTACTCAAAGACAGGGAGAGCAAGCTCTCTCTTGGCACTTTGGATGTGGGACATACAGCGAGATGTTTGCTGCTTTTGCGTTTGGCTGTTGGGAGATTTACAGCACAAAGATATCTAGTTGATTTGAAGCAGTTCCGAGAAAGTCTAAACATAATCGCCACTTCTCCCTCCTGGCACTTTCCATGTGGGAGATATAGCAGGATGTATATTGGTTTTGAGGACAACTCAATGGACAGTGTAGGGAGAAAAGTTCCTGGCTCCTTGAATGCCGTTCCTGGAGACACTGCGATCAATGTGGGAGATATGTCAAGATGTGTGTTTGTTTTGAGGACGGCTCTCTGGAGAGTCTTAGCAAAGAGGTCACAGGGATAATCAGAGCAATTCTCAGAGACACTGAGAACAAGCTCGACAATTCCCTCCTGGCACTTTCCCTGTAGGAGATACCGCAAGACGTTTCTGTAGATTGGGCACAGCGCTCTGCAGGGTGTTAGCAGAGACTTTCCCGGGACAGTGAAACCCTATGTCAGAGACACTGAGAAGAAGCCCCAATGTTCCCTCCAGGCACTTTCAGTGTGGGTGCCTTCTCCACGTGGTTCCTGGTTTCCCTGCAGCGCTGAAGAGAATGTTAGCAAAGAGGTAACCGGCACAGCGAAAACAGTACTCAAAGAGAGGGAGAGCAAGCTCTCTCTTGGCACTTTGGATGTGGGACATACAGCGAGATGTTTGCTGCTTTTGCGTTTGGCTGTTGGGAGATTTACAGCACAAAGATATCTAGTTGATTTGAAGCAGTTCCGAGAAAGTCTAAACATAATCGCCACTTCTCCCTCCTGGCACTTTCCATGTGGGAGATATAGCAGGATGTATATTGGTTTTGAGGACAACTCAATGGACAGTGTAGGGAGAAAAGTTCCTGGCTCCTTGAATGCCGTTCCTGGAGACACTGCGATCAATGTGGGAGATATGTCAAGATGTGTGTTGGTTTTGAGGACGGCTCTCTGGAGAGTCTTAGCAAAGAGGTCACAGGGATAATCAGAGCAATTCTCAGAGACACTGAGAACAAGCTCGACAATTCCCTCCTGGCACTTTCCCTGTAGGAGATACCGCAAGACGTTTCTGTAGATTGGGCACAGCGCTCTGCAGGGTGTTAGCAGAGACTTTCCCGGGACAGTGAAACCCTATGTCAGAGACACTGAGAAGAAGCCCCAATGTTCCCTCCAGGCACTTTCAGTGTGGGTGCCTTCTCCACGTGGTTCCTGGTTTCCCTGCAGCGCTGAAGAGAATGTTAGCAAAGAGGTAACCGGCACAGCGAAAACAGTACTCAAAGACAGGGAGAGCAAGCTCTCTCTTGGCACTTTGGATGTGGGACATACAGCGAGATGTTTGCTGCTTTTGCGTTTGGCTGTTGGGAGATTTACAGCACAAAGATATCTAGTTGATTTGAAGCAGTTCCGAGAAAGTCTAAACATAATCGCCACTTCTCCCTCCTGGCACTTTCCATGTGGGAGATATAGCAGGATGTATATTGGTTTTGAGGACAACTCAATGGACAGTGTAGGGAGAAAAGTTCCTGGCTCCTTGAATGCCGTTCCTGGAGACACTGCGATCAATGTGGGAGATATGTCAAGATGTGTGTTGGTTTTGAGGACGGCTCTCTGGAGAGTCTTAGCAAAGAGGTCACAGGGATAATCAGAGCAATTCTCAGAGACACTGAGAACAAGATGGACAGTTCCCTCCTGGCACTTTCCCTGTAGGAGATACCGCAAGACGTTTCTGTAGATTGGGCACAGCGCTCTGCAGGGTGTTAGCAGAGACTTTCCCGGGACAGTGAAACCCTATGTCAGAGACACTGAGAAGAAGCCCCAATGTTCCCTCCAGGCACTTTCAGTGTGGGTGCCTTCTCCACGTGGTTCCTGGTTTCCCTGCAGCGCTGAAGAGAATGTTAGCAAAGAGGTAACCGGCACAGCGAAAACAGTACTCAAAGACAGGGAGAGCAAGCTCTCTCTTGGCACTTTGGATGTGGGACATACAGCGAGATGTTTGCTGCTTTTGCCTTTGGCTGTTGGGAGATTTACAGCACAAAGTTATCTAGTTGATTTGAAGCAGTTCCGAGAAAGTCTAAACATAATCGCCACTTCTCCCTCCTGGCACTTTCCATGTGGGAGATATAGCAGGATGTATATTGGTTTTGAGGACAACTCAATGGACAGTGTAGGGAGAAAAGTTCCTGGCTCCTTGAATGCCGTTCCTGGAGACACTGCGATCAATGAGGGAGATATGTCAAGATGTGTGTTGGTTTTGAGGACGGCTCTCTGGAGAGTCTTAGCAAAGAGGTCACAGGGATAATCAGAGCAATTCTCAGAGACACTGAGAACAAGATGGACAGTTCCCTCCTGGCACTTTCCCTGTAGGAGATACCGCAAGACGTTTCTGTAGATTGGGCACAGCGCTCTGCAGGGTGTTAGCAGAGACTTTCCCGGGACAGTGAAACCCTATGTCAGAGACACTGAGAAGAAGCCCCAATGTTCCCTCCAGGCACTTTCAGTGTGGGTGCCTTCTCCACGTGGTTCCTGGTTTCCCTGCAGCGCTGAAGAGAATGTTAGCAAAGAGGTAACCGGCACAGCGAAAACAGTACTCAAAGACAGGGAGAGCAAGCTCTCTCTTGGCACTTTGGATGTGGGACATACAGCGAGATGTTTGCTGCTTTTGCGTTTGGCTGTTGGGAGATTTACAGCACAAAGATATCTAGTTGATTTGAAGCAGTTCCGAGAAAGTCTAAACATAATCGCCACTTCTCCCTCCTGGCACTTTCCATGTGGGAGATATAGCAGGATGTATATTGGTTTTGAGGACAACTCAATGGACAGTGTAGGGAGAAAAGTTCCTGGCTCCTTGAATGCCGTTCCTGGAGACACTGCGATCAATGAGGGAGATATGTCAAGATGTGTGTTGGTTTTGAGGACGGCTCTCTGGAGAGTCTTAGCAAAGAGGTCACAGGGATAATCAGAGCAATTCTCAGAGACACTGAGAACAAGCTCGACAATTCCCTCCTGGCACTTTCCCTGTAGGAGATACCGCAAGACGTTTCTGTAGATTGGGCACAGCGCTCTGCAGGGTGTTAGCAGAGACTTTCCCGGGACAGTGAAACCCTATGTCAGAGACACTGAGAAGAAGCCCCAATGTTCCCTCCAGGCACTTTCAGTGTGGGTGCCTTCTCCACGTGGTTCCTGGTTTCCCTGCAGCGCTGAAGAGAATGTTAGCAAAGAGGTAACCGGCACAGCGAAAACAGTACTCAAAGAGAGGGAGAGCAAGCTCTCTCTTGGCACTTTGGATGTGGGACATACAGCGAGATGTTTGCTGCTTTTGCGTTTGGCTGTTGGGAGATTTACAGCACAAAGATATCTAGTTGATTTGAAGCAGTTCCGAGAAAGTCTAAACATAATCGCCACTTCTCCCTCCTGGCACTTTCCATGTGGGAGATATAGCAGGATGTATATTGGTTTTGAGGACAACTCAATGGACAGTGTAGGGAGAAAAGTTCCTGGCTCCTTGAATGCCGTTCCTGGAGACACTGCGATCAATGTGGGAGATACGTCAAGATGTGTGTTGGTTTTGAGGACGGCTCTCTGGAGAGTCTTAGCAAAGAGGTCACAGGGATAATCAGAGCAATTCTCAGAGACACTGAGAACAAGATGGACAGTTCCCTCCTGGCACTTTCCCTGTAGGAGATACCGCAAGACGTTTCTGTAGATTGGGCACAGCGCTCTGCAGGGTGTTAGCAGAGACTTTCCCGGGACAGTGAAACCCTATGTCAGAGACACTGAGAAGAAGCCCCAATGTTCCCTCCAGGCACTTTCAGTGTGGGTGCCTTCTCCACGTGGTTCCTGGTTTCCCTGCAGCGCTGAAGAGAATGTTAGCAAAGAGGTAACCGGCACAGCGAAAACAGTACTCAAAGACAGGGAGAGCAAGCTCTCTCTTGGCACTTTGGATGTGGGACATACAGCGAGATGTTTGCTGCTTTTGCGTTTGGCTGTTGGGAGATTTACAGCACAAAGATATCTAGTTGATTTGAAGCAGTTCCGAGAAAGTCTAAACATAATCGCCACTTCTCCCTCCTGGCACTTTCCATGTGGGAGATATAGCAGGATGTATATTGGTTTTGAGGACAACTCAATGGACAGTGTAGGGAGAAAAGTTCCTGGCTCCTTGAATGCCGTTCCTGGAGACACTGCGATCAATGAGGGAGATATGTCAAGATGTGTGTTGGTTTTGAGGACGGCTCTCTGGAGAGTCTTAGCAAAGAGGTCACAGGGATAATCAGAGCAATTCTCAGAGACACTGAGAACAAGATGGACAGTTCCCTCCTGGCACTTTCCCTGTAGGAGATACCGCAAGACGTTTCTGTAGATTGGGCACAGCGCTCTGCAGGGTGTTAGCAGAGACTTTCCCGGGACAGTGAAACCCTATGTCAGAGACACTGAGAAGAAGCCCCAATGTTCCCTCCAGGCACTTTCAGTGTGGGTGCCTTCTCCACGTGGTTCCTGGTTTCCCTGCAGCGCTGAAGAGAATGTTAGCAAAGAGGTAACCGGCACAGCGAAAACAGTACTCAAAGACAGGGAGAGCAAGCTCTCTCTTGGCACTTTGGATGTGGGACATACAGCGAGATGTTTGCTGCTTTTGCGTTTGGCTGTTGGGAGATTTACAGCACAAAGATATCTAGTTGATTTGAAGCAGTTCCGAGAAAGTCTAAACATAATCGCCACTTCTCCCTCCTGGCACTTTCCATGTGGGAGATATAGCAGGATGTATATTGGTTTTGAGGACAACTCAATGGACAGTGTAGGGAGAAAAGTTCCTGGCTCCTTGAATGCCGTTCCTGGAGACACTGCGATCAATGTGGGAGATATGTCAAGATGTGTGTTTGTTTTGAGGACGGCTCTCTGGAGAGTCTTAGCAAAGAGGTCACAGGGATAATCAGAGCAATTCTCAGAGACACTGAGAACAAGCTCGACAATTCCCTCCTGGCACTTTCCCTGTAGGAGATACCGCAAGACGTTTCTGTAGATTGGGCACAGCGCTCTGCAGGGTGTTAGCAGAGACTTTCCCGGGACAGTGAAACCCTATGTCAGAGACACTGAGAAGAAGCCCCAATGTTCCCTCCAGGCACTTTCAGTGTGGGTGCCTTCTCCACGTGGTTCCTGGTTTCCCTGCAGCGCTGAAGAGAATGTTAGCAAAGAGGTAACCGGCACAGCGAAAACAGTACTCAAAGACAGGGAGAGCAAGCTCTCTCTTGGCACTTTGGATGTGGGACATACAGCGAGATGTTTGCTGCTTTTGCGTTTGGCTGTTGGGAGATTTACAGCACAAAGATATCTAGTTGATTTGAAGCAGTTCCGAGAAAGTCTAAACATAATCGCCACTTCTCCCTCCTGGCACTTTCCATGTGGGAGATATAGCAGGATGTATATTGGTTTTGAGGACAACTCAATGGACAGTGTAGGGAGAAAAGTTCCTGGCTCCTTGAATGCCGTTCCTGGAGACACTGCGATCAATGTGGGAGATATGTCAAGATGTGTGTTGGTTTTGAGGACGGCTCTCTGGAGAGTCTTAGCAAAGAGGTCACAGGGATAATCAGAGCAATTCTCAGAGACACTGAGAACAAGCTCGACAATTCCCTCCTGGCACTTTCCCTGTAGGAGATACCGCAAGACGTTTCTGTAGATTGGGCACAGCGCTCTGCAGGGTGTTAGCAGAGACTTTCCCGGGACAGTGAAACCCTATGTCAGAGACACTGAGAAGAAGCCCCAATGTTCCCTCCAGGCACTTTCAGTGTGGGTGCCTTCTCCACGTGGTTCCTGGTTTCCCTGCAGCGCTGAAGAGAATGTTAGCAAAGAGGTAACCGGCACAGCGAAAACAGTACTCAAAGACAGGGAGAGCAAGCTCTCTCTTGGCACTTTGGATGTGGGACATACAGCGAGATGTTTGCTGCTTTTGCGTTTGGCTGTTGGGAGATTTACAGCACAAAGATATCTAGTTGATTTGAAGCAGTTCCGAGAAAGTCTAAACATAATCGCCACTTCTCCCTCCTGGCACTTTCCATGTGGGAGATATAGCAGGATGTATATTGGTTTTGAGGACAACTCAATGGACAGTGTAGGGAGAAAAGTTCCTGGCTCCTTGAATGCCGTTCCTGGAGACACTGCGATCAATGTGGGAGATATGTCAAGATGTGTGTTGGTTTTGAGGACGGCTCTCTGGAGAGTCTTAGCAAAGAGGTCACAGGGATAATCAGAGCAATTCTCAGAGACACTGAGAACAAGATGGACAGTTCCCTCCTGGCACTTTCCCTGTAGGAGATACCGCAAGACGTTTCTGTAGATTGGGCACAGCGCTCTGCAGGGTGTTAGCAGAGACTTTCCCGGGACAGTGAAACCCTATGTCAGAGACACTGAGAAGAAGCCCCAATGTTCCCTCCAGGCACTTTCAGTGTGGGTGCCTTCTCCACGTGGTTCCTGGTTTCCCTGCAGCGCTGAAGAGAATGTTAGCAAAGAGGTAACCGGCACAGCGAAAACAGTACTCAAAGACAGGGAGAGCAAGCTCTCTCTTGGCACTTTGGATGTGGGACATACAGCGAGATGTTTGCTGCTTTTGCCTTTGGCTGTTGGGAGATTTACAGCACAAAGTTATCTAGTTGATTTGAAGCAGTTCCGAGAAAGTCTAAACATAATCGCCACTTCTCCCTCCTGGCACTTTCCATGTGGGAGATATAGCAGGATGTATATTGGTTTTGAGGACAACTCAATGGACAGTGTAGGGAGAAAAGTTCCTGGCTCCTTGAATGCCGTTCCTGGAGACACTGCGATCAATGAGGGAGATATGTCAAGATGTGTGTTGGTTTTGAGGACGGCTCTCTGGAGAGTCTTAGCAAAGAGGTCACAGGGATAATCAGAGCAATTCTCAGAGACACTGAGAACAAGATGGACAGTTCCCTCCTGGCACTTTCCCTGTAGGAGATACCGCAAGACGTTTCTGTAGATTGGGCACAGCGCTCTGCAGGGTGTTAGCAGAGACTTTCCCGGGACAGTGAAACCCTATGTCAGAGACACTGAGAAGAAGCCCCAATGTTCCCTCCAGGCACTTTCAGTGTGGGTGCCTTCTCCACGTGGTTCCTGGTTTCCCTGCAGCGCTGAAGAGAATGTTAGCAAAGAGGTAACCGGCACAGCGAAAACAGTACTCAAAGACAGGGAGAGCAAGCTCTCTCTTGGCACTTTGGATGTGGGACATACAGCGAGATGTTTGCTGCTTTTGCGTTTGGCTGTTGGGAGATTTACAGCACAAAGATATCTAGTTGATTTGAAGCAGTTCCGAGAAAGTCTAAACATAATCGCCACTTCTCCCTCCTGGCACTTTCCATGTGGGAGATATAGCAGGATGTATATTGGTTTTGAGGACAACTCAATGGACAGTGTAGGGAGAAAAGTTCCTGGCTCCTTGAATGCCGTTCCTGGAGACACTGCGATCAATGAGGGAGATATGTCAAGATGTGTGTTGGTTTTGAGGACGGCTCTCTGGAGAGTCTTAGCAAAGAGGTCACAGGGATAATCAGAGCAATTCTCAGAGACACTGAGAACAAGCTCGACAATTCCCTCCTGGCACTTTCCCTGTAGGAGATACCGCAAGACGTTTCTGTAGATTGGGCACAGCGCTCTGCAGGGTGTTAGCAGAGACTTTCCCGGGACAGTGAAACCCTATGTCAGAGACACTGAGAAGAAGCCCCAATGTTCCCTCCAGGCACTTTCAGTGTGGGTGCCTTCTCCACGTGGTTCCTGGTTTCCCTGCAGCGCTGAAGAGAATGTTAGCAAAGAGGTAACCGGCACAGCGAAAACAGTACTCAAAGAGAGGGAGAGCAAGCTCTCTCTTGGCACTTTGGATGTGGGACATACAGCGAGATGTTTGCTGCTTTTGCGTTTGGCTGTTGGGAGATTTACAGCACAAAGATATCTAGTTGATTTGAAGCAGTTCCGAGAAAGTCTAAACATAATCGCCACTTCTCCCTCCTGGCACTTTCCATGTGGGAGATATAGCAGGATGTATATTGGTTTTGAGGACAACTCAATGGACAGTGTAGGGAGAAAAGTTCCTGGCTCCTTGAATGCCGTTCCTGGAGACACTGCGATCAATGTGGGAGATACGTCAAGATGTGTGTTGGTTTTGAGGACGGCTCTCTGGAGAGTCTTAGCAAAGAGGTCACAGGGATAATCAGAGCAATTCTCAGAGACACTGAGAACAAGATGGACAGTTCCCTCCTGGCACTTTCCCTGTAGGAGATACCGCAAGACGTTTCTGTAGATTGGGCACAGCGCTCTGCAGGGTGTTAGCAGAGACTTTCCCGGGACAGTGAAACCCTATGTCAGAGACACTGAGAAGAAGCCCCAATGTTCCCTCCAGGCACTTTCAGTGTGGGTGCCTTCTCCACGTGGTTCCTGGTTTCCCTGCAGCGCTGAAGAGAATGTTAGCAAAGAGGTAACCGGCACAGCGAAAACAGTACTCAAAGACAGGGAGAGCAAGCTCTCTCTTGGCACTTTGGATGTGGGACATACAGCGAGATGTTTGCTGCTTTTGCGTTTGGCTGTTGGGAGATTTACAGCACAAAGATATCTAGTTGATTTGAAGCAGTTCCGAGAAAGTCTAAACATAATCGCCACTTCTCCCTCCTGGCACTTTCCATGTGGGAGATATAGCAGGATGTATATTGGTTTTGAGGACAACTCAATGGACAGTGTAGGGAGAAAAGTTCCTGGCTCCTTGAATGCCGTTCCTGGAGACACTGCGATCAATGAGGGAGATATGTCAAGATGTGTGTTGGTTTTGAGGACGGCTCTCTGGAGAGTCTTAGCAAAGAGGTCACAGGGATAATCAGAGCAATTCTCAGAGACACTGAGAACAAGATGGACAGTTCCCTCCTGGCACTTTCCCTGTAGGAGATACCGCAAGACGTTTCTGTAGATTGGGCACAGCGCTCTGCAGGGTGTTAGCAGAGACTTTCCCGGGACAGTGAAACCCTATGTCAGAGACACTGAGAAGAAGCCCCAATGTTCCCTCCAGGCACTTTCAGTGTGGGTGCCTTCTCCACGTGGTTCCTGGTTTCCCTGCAGCGCTGAAGAGAATGTTAGCAAAGAGGTAACCGGGACAGTGAAAACAGTACTCAAAGACAGGGAGAGCAAGCTCTCTCTTGGCACTTTGGATGTGGGACATACAGCGAGATGTTTGCTGCTTTTGCGTTTGGCTGTTGGGAGATTTACAGCACAAAGATATCTAGTTGATTTGAAGCAGTTCCGAGAAAGTCTAAACATAATCGCCACTTCTCCCTCCTGGCACTTTCCATGTGGGAGATATAGCAGGATGTATATTGGTTTTGAGGACAACTCAATGGACAGTGTAGGGAGAAAAGTTCCTGGCTCCTTGAATGCCGTTCCTGGAGACACTGCGATCAATGAGGGAGATATGTCAAGATGTGTGTTGGTTTTGAGGACGGCTCTCTGGAGAGTCTTAGCAAAGAGGTCACAGGGATAATCAGAGCAATTCTCAGAGACACTGAGAACAAGATGGACAGTTCCCTCCTGGCACTTTCCCTGTAGGAGATACCGCAAGACGTTTCTGTAGATTGGGCACAGCGCTCTGCAGGGTGTTAGCAGAGACTTTCCCGGGACAGTGAAACCCTATGTCAGAGACACTGAGAAGAAGCCCCAATGTTCCCTCCAGGCACTTTCAGTGTGGGTGCCTTCTCCACGTGGTTCCTGGTTTCCCTGCAGCGCTGAAGAGAATGTTAGCAAAGAGGTAACCGGCACAGCGAAAACAGTACTCAAAGACAGGGAGAGCAAGCTCTCTCTTGGCACTTTGGATGTGGGACATACAGCGAGATGTTTGCTGCTTTTGCGTTTGGCTGTTGGGAGATTTACAGCACAAAGATATCTAGTTGATTTGAAGCAGTTCCGAGAAAGTCTAAACATAATCGCCACTTCTCCCTCCTGGCACTTTCCATGTGGGAGATATAGCAGGATGTATATTGGTTTTGAGGACAACTCAATGGACAGTGTAGGGAGAAAAGTTCCTGGCTCCTTGAATGCCGTTCCTGGAGACACTGCGATCAATGTGGGAGATATGTCAAGATGTGTGTTTGTTTTGAGGACGGCTCTCTGGAGAGTCTTAGCAAAGAGGTCACAGGGATAATCAGAGCAATTCTCAGAGACACTGAGAACAAGCTCGACAATTCCCTCCTGGCACTTTCCCTGTAGGAGATACCGCAAGACGTTTCTGTAGATTGGGCACAGCGCTCTGCAGGGTGTTAGCAGAGACTTTCCCGGGACAGTGAAACCCTATGTCAGAGACACTGAGAAGAAGCCCCAATGTTCCCTCCAGGCACTTTCAGTGTGGGTGCCTTCTCCACGTGGTTCCTGGTTTCCCTGCAGCGCTGAAGAGAATGTTAGCAAAGAGGTAACCGGCACAGCGAAAACAGTACTCAAAGACAGGGAGAGCAAGCTCTCTCTTGGCACTTTGGATGTGGGACATACAGCGAGATGTTTGCTGCTTTTGCGTTTGGCTGTTGGGAGATTTACAGCACAAAGATATCTAGTTGATTTGAAGCAGTTCCGAGAAAGTCTAAACATAATCGCCACTTCTCCCTCCTGGCACTTTCCATGTGGGAGATATAGCAGGATGTATATTGGTTTTGAGGACAACTCAATGGACAGTGTAGGGAGAAAAGTTCCTGGCTCCTTGAATGCCGTTCCTGGAGACACTGCGATCAATGTGGGAGATATGTCAAGATGTGTGTTGGTTTTGAGGACGGCTCTCTGGAGAGTCTTAGCAAAGAGGTCACAGGGATAATCAGAGCAATTCTCAGAGACACTGAGAACAAGATGGACAGTTCCCTCCTGGCACTTTCCCTGTAGGAGATACCGCAAGACGTTTCTGTAGATTGGGCACAGCGCTCTGCAGGGTGTTAGCAGAGACTTTCCCGGGACAGTGAAACCCTATGTCAGAGACACTGAGAAGAAGCCCCAATGTTCCCTCCAGGCACTTTCAGTGTGGGTGCCTTCTCCACGTGGTTCCTGGTTTCCCTGCAGCGCTGAAGAGAATGTTAGCAAAGAGGTAACCGGCACAGCGAAAACAGTACTCAAAGACAGGGAGAGCAAGCTCTCTCTTGGCACTTTGGATGTGGGACATACAGCGAGATGTTTGCTGCTTTTGCGTTTGGCTGTTGGGAGATTTACAGCACAAAGATATCTAGTTGATTTGAAGCAGTTCCGAGAAAGTCTAAACATAATCGCCACTTCTCCCTCCTGGCACTTTCCATGTGGGAGATATAGCAGGATGTATATTGGTTTTGAGGACAACTCAATGGACAGTGTAGGGAGAAAAGTTCCTGGCTCCTTGAATGCCGTTCCTGGAGACACTGCGATCAATGTGGGAGATATGTCAAGATGTGTGTTGGTTTTGAGGACGGCTCTCTGGAGAGTCTTAGCAAAGAGGTCACAGGGATAATCAGAGCAATTCTCAGAGACACTGAGAACAAGCTCGACAATTCCCTCCTGGCACTTTCCCTGTAGGAGATACCGCAAGACGTTTCTGTAGATTGGGCACAGCGCTCTGCAGGGTGTTAGCAGAGACTTTCCCGGGACAGTGAAACCCTATGTCAGAGACACTGAGAAGAAGCCCCAATGTTCCCTCCAGGCACTTTCAGTGTGGGTGCCTTCTCCACGTGGTTCCTGGTTTCCCTGCAGCGCTGAAGAGAATGTTAGCAAAGAGGTAACCGGCACAGCGAAAACAGTACTCAAAGACAGGGAGAGCAAGCTCTCTCTTGGCACTTTGGATGTGGGACATACAGCGAGATGTTTGCTGCTTTTGCGTTTGGCTGTTGGGAGATTTACAGCACAAAGATATCTAGTTGATTTGAAGCAGTTCCGAGAAAGTCTAAACATAATCGCCACTTCTCCCTCCTGGCACTTTCCATGTGGGAGATATAGCAGGATGTATATTGGTTTTGAGGACAACTCAATGGACAGTGTAGGGAGAAAAGTTCCTGGCTCCTTGAATGCCGTTCCTGGAGACACTGCGATCAATGTGGGAGATATGTCAAGATGTGTGTTGGTTTTGAGGACGGCTCTCTGGAGAGTCTTAGCAAAGAGGTCACAGGGATAATCAGAGCAATTCTCAGAGACACTGAGAACAAGCTCGACAATTCCCTCCTGGCACTTTCCCTGTAGGAGATACCGCAAGACGTTTCTGTAGATTGGGCACAGCGCTCTGCAGGGTGTTAGCAGAGACTTTCCCGGGACAGTGAAACCCTATGTCAGAGACACTGAGAAGAAGCCCCAATGTTCCCTCCAGGCACTTTCAGTGTGGGTGCCTTCTCCACGTGGTTCCTGGTTTCCCTGCAGCGCTGAAGAGAATGTTAGCAAAGAGGTAACCGGCACAGCGAAAACAGTACTCAAAGACAGGGAGAGCAAGCTCTCTCTTGGCACTTTGGATGTGGGACATACAGCGAGATGTTTGCTGCTTTTGCGTTTGGCTGTTGGGAGATTTACAGCACAAAGATATCTAGTTGATTTGAAGCAGTTCCGAGAAAGTCTAAACATAATCGCCACTTCTCCCTCCTGGCACTTTCCATGTGGGAGATATAGCAGGATGTATATTGGTTTTGAGGACAACTCAATGGACAGTGTAGGGAGAAAAGTTCCTGGCTCCTTGAATGCCGTTCCTGGAGACACTGCGATCAATGTGGGAGATATGTCAAGATGTGTGTTGGTTTTGAGGACGGCTCTCTGGAGAGTCTTAGCAAAGAGGTCACAGGGATAATCAGAGCAATTCTCAGAGACACTGAGAACAAGCTCGACAATTCCCTCCTGGCACTTTCCCTGTAGGAGATACCGCAAGACGTTTCTGTAGATTGGGCACAGCGCTCTGCAGGGTGTTAGCAGAGACTTTCCCGGGACAGTGAAACCCTATGTCAGAGACACTGAGAAGAAGCCCCAATGTTCCCTCCAGGCACTTTCAGTGTGGGTGCCTTCTCCACGTGGTTCCTGGTTTCCCTGCAGCGCTGAAGAGAATGTTAGCAAAGAGGTAACCGGCACAGCGAAAACAGTACTCAAAGACAGGGAGAGCAAGCTCTCTCTTGGCACTTTGGATGTGGGACATACAGCGAGATGTTTGCTGCTTTTGCGTTTGGCTGTTGGGAGATTTACAGCACAAAGATATCTAGTTGATTTGAAGCAGTTCCGAGAAAGTCTAAACATAATCGCCACTTCTCCCTCCTGGCACTTTCCATGTGGGAGATATAGCAGGATGTATATTGGTTTTGAGGACAACTCAATGGACAGTGTAGGGAGAAAAGTTCCTGGCTCCTTGAATGCCGTTCCTGGAGACACTGCGATCAATGAGGGAGATATGTCAAGATGTGTGTTGGTTTTGAGGACGGCTCTCTGGAGAGTCTTAGCAAAGAGGTCACAGGGATAATCAGAGCAATTCTCAGAGACACTGAGAACAAGATGGACAGTTCCCTCCTGGCACTTTCCCTGTAGGAGATACCGCAAGACGTTTCTGTAGATTGGGCACAGCGCTCTGCAGGGTGTTAGCAGAGACTTTCCCGGGACAGTGAAACCCTATGTCAGAGACACTGAGAAGAAGCCCCAATGTTCCCTCCAGGCACTTTCAGTGTGGGTGCCTTCTCCACGTGGTTCCTGGTTTCCCTGCAGCGCTGAAGAGAATGTTAGCAAAGAGGTAACCGGCACAGCGAAAACAGTACTCAAAGACAGGGAGAGCAAGCTCTCTCTTGGCACTTTGGATGTGGGACATACAGCGAGATGTTTGCTGCTTTTGCGTTTGGCTGTTGGGAGATTTACAGCACAAAGATATCTAGTTGATTTGAAGCAGTTCCGAGAAAGTCTAAACATAATCGCCACTTCTCCCTCCTGGCACTTTCCATGTGGGAGATATAGCAGGATGTATATTGGTTTTGAGGACAACTCAATGGACAGTGTAGGGAGAAAAGTTCCTGGCTCCTTGAATGCCGTTCCTGGAGACACTGCGATCAATGTGGGAGATATGTCAAGATGTGTGTTGGTTTTGAGGACGGCTCTCTGGAGAGTCTTAGCAAAGAGGTCACAGGGATAATCAGAGCAATTCTCAGAGACACTGAGAACAAGCTCGACAATTCCCTCCTGGCACTTTCCCTGTAGGAGATACCGCAAGACGTTTCTGTAGATTGGGCACAGCGCTCTGCAGGGTGTTAGCAGAGACTTTCCCGGGACAGTGAAACCCTATGTCAGAGACACTGAGAAGAAGCCCCAATGTTCCCTCCAGGCACTTTCAGTGTGGGTGCCTTCTCCACGTGGTTCCTGGTTTCCCTGCAGCGCTGAAGAGAATGTTAGCAAAGAGGTAACCGGCACAGCGAAAACAGTACTCAAAGACAGGGAGAGCAAGCTCTCTCTTGGCACTTTGGATGTGGGACATACAGCGAGATGTTTGCTGCTTTTGCGTTTGGCTGTTGGGAGATTTACAGCACAAAGATATCTAGTTGATTTGAAGCAGTTCCGAGAAAGTCTAAACATAATCGCCACTTCTCCCTCCTGGCACTTTCCATGTGGGAGATATAGCAGGATGTATATTGGTTTTGAGGACAACTCAATGGACAGTGTAGGGAGAAAAGTTCCTGGCTCCTTGAATGCCGTTCCTGGAGACACTGCGATCAATGAGGGAGATATGTCAAGATGTGTGTTGGTTTTGAGGACGGCTCTCTGGAGAGTCTTAGCAAAGAGGTCACAGGGATAATCAGAGCAATTCTCAGAGACACTGAGAACAAGATGGACAGTTCCCTCCTGGCACTTTCCCTGTAGGAGATACCGCAAGACGTTTCTGTAGATTGGGCACAGCGCTCTGCAGGGTGTTAGCAGAGACTTTCCCGGGACAGTGAAACCCTATGTCAGAGACACTGAGAAGAAGCCCCAATGTTCCCTCCAGGCACTTTCAGTGTGGGTGCCTTCTCCACGTGGTTCCTGGTTTCCCTGCAGCGCTGAAGAGAATGTTAGCAAAGAGGTAACCGGCACAGCGAAAACAGTACTCAAAGACAGGGAGAGCAAGCTCTCTCTTGGCACTTTGGATGTGGGACATACAGCGAGATGTTTGCTGCTTTTGCGTTTGGCTGTTGGGAGATTTACAGCACAAAGATATCTAGTTGATTTGAAGCAGTTCCGAGAAAGTCTAAACATAATCGCCACTTCTCCCTCCTGGCACTTTCCATGTGGGAGATATAGCAGGATGTATATTGGTTTTGAGGACAACTCAATGGACAGTGTAGGGAGAAAAGTTCCTGGCTCCTTGAATGCCGTTCCTGGAGACACTGCGATCAATGAGGGAGATATGTCAAGATGTGTGTTGGTTTTGAGGACGGCTCTCTGGAGAGTCTTAGCAAAGAGGTCACAGGGATAATCAGAGCAATTCTCAGAGACACTGAGAACAAGATGGACAGTTCCCTCCTGGCACTTTCCCTGTAGGAGATACCGCAAGACGTTTCTGTAGATTGGGCACAGCGCTCTGCAGGGTGTTAGCAGAGACTTTCCCGGGACAGTGAAACCCTATGTCAGAGACACTGAGAAGAAGCCCCAATGTTCCCTCCAGGCACTTTCAGTGTGGGTGCCTTCTCCACGTGGTTCCTGGTTTCCCTGCAGCGCTGAAGAGAATGTTAGCAAAGAGGTAACCGGCACAGCGAAAACAGTACTCAAAGACAGGGAGAGCAAGCTCTCTCTTGGCACTTTGGATGTGGGACATACAGCGAGATGTTTGCTGCTTTTGCGTTTGGCTGTTGGGAGATTTACAGCACAAAGATATCTAGTTGATTTGAAGCAGTTCCGAGAAAGTCTAAACATAATCGCCACTTCTCCCTCCTGGCACTTTCCATGTGGGAGATATAGCAGGATGTATATTGGTTTTGAGGACAACTCAATGGACAGTGTAGGGAGAAAAGTTCCTGGCTCCTTGAATGCCGTTCCTGGAGACACTGCGATCAATGTGGGAGATATGTCAAGATGTGTGTTGGTTTTGAGGACGGCTCTCTGGAGAGTCTTAGCAAAGAGGTCACAGGGATAATCAGAGCAATTCTCAGAGACACTGAGAACAAGCTCGACAATTCCCTCCTGGCACTTTCCCTGTAGGAGATACCGCAAGACGTTTCTGTAGATTGGGCACAGCGCTCTGCAGGGTGTTAGCAGAGACTTTCCCGGGACAGTGAAACCCTATGTCAGAGACACTGAGAAGAAGCCCCAATGTTCCCTCCAGGCACTTTCAGTGTGGGTGCCTTCTCCACGTGGTTCCTGGTTTCCCTGCAGCGCTGAAGAGAATGTTAGCAAAGAGGTAACCGGCACAGCGAAAACAGTACTCAAAGACAGGGAGAGCAAGCTCTCTCTTGGCACTTTGGATGTGGGACATACAGCGAGATGTTTGCTGCTTTTGCGTTTGGCTGTTGGGAGATTTACAGCACAAAGATATCTAGTTGATTTGAAGCAGTTCCGAGAAAGTCTAAACATAATCGCCACTTCTCCCTCCTGGCACTTTCCATGTGGGAGATATAGCAGGATGTATATTGGTTTTGAGGACAACTCAATGGACAGTGTAGGGAGAAAAGTTCCTGGCTCCTTGAATGCCGTTCCTGGAGACACTGCGATCAATGTGGGAGATATGTCAAGATGTGTGTTTGTTTTGAGGACGGCTCTCTGGAGAGTCTTAGCAAAGAGGTCACAGGGATAATCAGAGCAATTCTCAGAGACACTGAGAACAAGATGGACAGTTCCCTCCTGGCACTTTCCCTGTAGGAGATACCGCAAGACGTTTCTGTAGATTGGGCACAGCGCTCTGCAGGGTGTTAGCAGAGACTTTCCCGGGACAGTGAAACCCTATGTCAGAGACACTGAGAAGAAGCCCCAATGTTCCCTCCAGGCACTTTCAGTGTGGGTGCCTTCTCCACGTGGTTCCTGGTTTCCCTGCAGCGCTGAAGAGAATGTTAGCAAAGAGGTAACCGGCACAGCGAAAACAGTACTCAAAGACAGGGAGAGCAAGCTCTCTCTTGGCACTTTGGATGTGGGACATACAGCGAGATGTTTGCTGCTTTTGCGTTTGGCTGTTGGGAGATTTACAGCACAAAGTTATCCAGTTGATTTGAAGCAGTTCCGAGAAAGTCTAAACATAATCGCCACTTCTCCCTCCTGGCACTTTCCATGTGGGAGATATAGCAGGATGTATATTGGTTTTGAGGACAACTCAATGGACAGTGTAGGGAGAAAAGTTCCTGGCTCCTTGAATGCCGTTCCTGGAGACACTGCGATCAATGAGGGAGATATGTCAAGATGTGTGTTGGTTTTGAGGACGGCTCTCTGGAGAGTCTTAGCAAAGAGGTCACAGGGATAATCAGAGCAATTCTCAGAGACACTGAGAACAAGATGGACAGTTCCCTCCTGGCACTTTCCCTGTAGGAGATACCGCAAGACGTTTCTGTAGATTGGGCACAGCGCTCTGCAGGGTGTTAGCAGAGACTTTCCCGGGACAGTGAAACCCTATGTCAGAGACACTGAGAAGAAGCCCCAATGTTCCCTCCAGGCACTTTCAGTGTGGGTGCCTTCTCCACGTGGTTCCTGGTTTCCCTGCAGCGCTGAAGAGAATGTTAGCAAAGAGGTAACCGGCACAGCGAAAACAGTACTCAAAGACAGGGAGAGCAAGCTCTCTCTTGGCACTTTGGATGTGGGACATACAGCGAGATGTTTGCTGCTTTTGCGTTTGGCTGTTGGGAGATTTACAGCACAAAGATATCTAGTTGATTTGAAGCAGTTCCGAGAAAGTCTAAACATAATCGCCACTTCTCCCTCCTGGCACTTTCCATGTGGGAGATATAGCAGGATGTATATTGGTTTTGAGGACAACTCAATGGACAGTGTAGGGAGAAAAGTTCCTGGCTCCTTGAATGCCGTTCCTGGAGACACTGCGATCAATGAGGGAGATATGTCAAGATGTGTGTTGGTTTTGAGGACGGCTCTCTGGAGAGTCTTAGCAAAGAGGTCACAGGGATAATCAGAGCAATTCTCAGAGACACTGAGAACAAGCTCGACAATTCCCTCCTGGCACTTTCCCTGTAGGAGATACCGCAAGACGTTTCTGTAGATTGGGCACAGCGCTCTGCAGGGTGTTAGCAGAGACTTTCCCGGGACAGTGAAACCCTATGTCAGAGACACTGAGAAGAAGCCCCAATGTTCCCTCCAGGCACTTTCAGTGTGGGTGCCTTCTCCACGTGGTTCCTGGTTTCCCTGCAGCGCTGAAGAGAATGTTAGCAAAGAGGTAACCGGCACAGCGAAAACAGTACTCAAAGAGAGGGAGAGCAAGCTCTCTCTTGGCACTTTGGATGTGGGACATACAGCGAGATGTTTGCTGCTTTTGCGTTTGGCTGTTGGGAGATTTACAGCACAAAGATATCTAGTTGATTTGAAGCAGTTCCGAGAAAGTCTAAACATAATCGCCACTTCTCCCTCCTGGCACTTTCCATGTGGGAGATATAGCAGGATGTATATTGGTTTTGAGGACAACTCAATGGACAGTGTAGGGAGAAAAGTTCCTGGCTCCTTGAATGCCGTTCCTGGAGACACTGCGATCAATGAGGGAGATATGTCAAGATGTGTGTTGGTTTTGAGGACGGCTCTCTGGAGAGTCTTAGCAAAGAGGTCACAGGGATAATCAGAGCAATTCTCAGAGACACTGAGAACAAGCTCGACAATTCCCTCCTGGCACTTTCCCTGTAGGAGATACCGCAAGACGTTTCTGTAGATTGGGCACAGCGCTCTGCAGGGTGTTAGCAGAGACTTTCCCGGGACAGTGAAACCCTATGTCAGAGACACTGAGAAGAAGCCCCAATGTTCCCTCCAGGCACTTTCAGTGTGGGTGCCTTCTCCACGTGGTTCCTGGTTTCCCTGCAGCGCTGAAGAGAATGTTAGCAAAGAGGTAACCGGCACAGCGAAAACAGTACTCAAAGACAGGGAGAGCAAGCTCTCTCTTGGCACTTTGGATGTGGGACATACAGCGAGATGTTTGCTGCTTTTGTGTTTGGCTGTTGGGAGATTTACAGCACAAAGATATCTAGTTGATTTGAAGCAGTTCCGAGAAAGTCTAAACATAATCGCCACTTCTCCCTCCTGGCACTTTCCATGTGGGAGATATAGCAGGTTGTATATTGGTTTTGAGGACAACTCAATGGACAGTGTAGGGAGAAAAGTTCCTGGCTCCTTGAATGCCGTTCCTGGAGACACTGCGATCAATGAGGGAGATATGTCAAGATGTGTGTTGGTTTTGAGGACGGCTCTCTGGAGAGTCTTAGCAAAGAGGTCACAGGGATAATCAGAGCAATTCTCAGAGACACTGAGAACAAGCTCGACAATTCCCTCCTGGCACTTTCCCTGTAGGAGATACCGCAAGACGTTTCTGTAGATTGGGCACAGCGCTCTGCAGGGTGTTAGCAGAGACTTTCCCGGGACAGTGAAACCCTATGTCAGAGACACTGAGAAGAAGCCCCAATGTTCCCTCCAGGCACTTTCAGTGTGGGTGCCTTCTCCACGTGGTTCCTGGTTTCCCTGCAGCGCTGAAGAGAATGTTAGCAAAGAGGTAACCGGGACAGTGAAAACAGTACTCAAAGACAGGGAGAGCAAGCTCTCTCTTGGCACTTTGGATGTGGGACATACAGCGAGATGTTTGCTGCTTTTGCGTTTGGCTGTTGGGAGATTTACAGCACAAAGATATCTAGTTGATTTGAAGCAGTTCCGAGAAAGTCTAAACATAATCGCCACTTCTCCCTCCTGGCACTTTCCATGTGGGAGATATAGCAGGATGTATATTGGTTTTGAGGACAACTCAATGGACAGTGTAGGGAGAAAAGTTCCTGGCTCCTTGAATGCCGTTCCTGGAGACACTGCGATCAATGAGGGAGATATGTCAAGATGTGTGTTGGTTTTGAGGACGGCTCTCTGGAGAGTCTTAGCAAAGAGGTCACAGGGATAATCAGAGCAATTCTCAGAGACACTGAGAACAAGCTCGACAATTCCCTCCTGGCACTTTCCCTGTAGGAGATACCGCAAGACGTTTCTGTAGATTGGGCACAGCGCTCTGCAGGGTGTTAGCAGAGACTTTCCCGGGACAGTGAAACCCTATGTCAGAGACACTGAGAAGAAGCCCCAATGTTCCCTCCAGGCACTTTCAGTGTGGGTGCCTTCTCCACGTGGTTCCTGGTTTCCCTGCAGCGCTGAAGAGAATGTTAGCAAAGAGGTAACCGGCACAGCGAAAACAGTACTCAAAGACAGGGAGAGCAAGCTCTCTCTTGGCACTTTGGATGTGGGACATACAGCGAGATGTTTGCTGCTTTTGCGTTTGGCTGTTGGGAGATTTACAGCACAAAGATATCTAGTTGATTTGAAGCAGTTCCGAGAAAGTCTAAACATAATCGCCACTTCTCCCTCCTGGCACTTTCCATGTGGGAGATATAGCAGGATGTATATTGGTTTTGAGGACAACTCAATGGACAGTGTAGGGAGAAAAGTTCCTGGCTCCTTGAATGCCGTTCCTGGAGACACTGCGATCAATGAGGGAGATATGTCAAGATGTGTGTTGGTTTTGAGGACGGCTCTCTGGAGAGTCTTAGCAAAGAGGTCACAGGGATAATCAGAGCAATTCTCAGAGACACTGAGAACAAGCTCGACAATTCCCTCCTGGCACTTTCCCTGTAGGAGATACCGCAAGACGTTTCTGTAGATTGGACACAGCGCTCTGCAGGGTGTTAGCAGAGACTTTCCCGGGACAGTGAAACCCTATGTCAGAGACACTGAGAAGAAGCCCCAATGTTCCCTCCAGGCACTTTCAGTGTGGGTGCCTTCTCCACGTGGTTCCTGGTTTCCCTGCAGCGCTGAAGAGAATGTTAGCAAAGAGGTAACCGGCACAGCGAAAACAGTACTCAAAGACAGGGAGAGCAAGCTCTCTCTTGGCACTTTGGATGTGGGACATACAGCGAGATGTTTGCTGCTTTTGCGTTTGGCTGTTGGGAGATTTACAGCACAAAGATATCTAGTTGATTTGAAGCAGTTCCGAGAAAGTCTAAACATAATCGCCACTTCTCCCTCCTGGCACTTTCCATGTGGGAGATATAGCAGGATGTATATTGGTTTTGAGGACAACTCAATGGACAGTGTAGGGAGAAAAGTTCCTGGCTCCTTGAATGCCGTTCCTGGAGACACTGCGATCAATGAGGGAGATATGTCAAGATGTGTGTTGGTTTTGAGGACGGCTCTCTGGAGAGTCTTAGCAAAGAGGTCACAGGGATAATCAGAGCAATTCTCAGAGACACTGAGAACAAGCTCGACAATTCCCTCCTGGCACTTTCCCTGTAGGAGATACCGCAAGACGTTTCTGTAGATTGGGCACAGCGCTCTGCAGGGTGTTAGCAGAGACTTTCCCGGGACAGTGAAACCCTATGTCAGAGACACTGAGAAGAAGCCCCAATGTTCCCTCCAGGCACTTTCAGTGTGGGTGCCTTCTCCACGTGGTTCCTGGTTTCCCTGCAGCGCTGAAGAGAATGTTAGCAAAGAGGTAACCGGCACAGCGAAAACAGTACTCAAAGACAGGGAGAGCAAGCTCTCTCTTGGCACTTTGGATGTGGGACATACAGCGAGATGTTTGCTGCTTTTGCGTTTGGCTGTTGGGAGATTTACAGCACAAAGATATCTAGTTGATTTGAAGCAGTTCCGAGAAAGTCTAAACATAATCGCCACTTCTCCCTCCTGGCACTTTCCATGTGGGAGATATAGCAGGATGTATATTGGTTTTGAGGACAACTCAATGGACAGTGTAGGGAGAAAAGTTCCTGGCTCCTTGAATGCCGTTCCTGGAGACACTGCGATCAATGAGGGAGATATGTCAAGATGTGTGTTGGTTTTGAGGACGGCTCTCTGGAGAGTCTTAGCAAAGAGGTCACAGGGATAATCAGAGCAATTCTCAGAGACACTGAGAACAAGATGGACAGTTCCCTCCTGGCACTTTCCCTGTAGGAGATACCGCAAGACGTTTCTGTAGATTGGGCACAGCGCTCTGCAGGGTGTTAGCAGAGACTTTCCCGGGACAGTGAAACCCTATGTCAGAGACACTGAGAAGAAGCCCCAATGTTCCCTCCAGGCACTTTCAGTGTGGGTGCCTTCTCCACGTGGTTCCTGGTTTCCCTGCAGCGCTGAAGAGAATGTTAGCAAAGAGGTAACCGGCACAGCGAAAACAGTACTCAAAGACAGGGAGAGCAAGCTCTCTCTTGGCACTTTGGATGTGGGACATACAGCGAGATGTTTGCTGCTTTTGCGTTTGGCTGTTGGGAGATTTACAGCACAAAGATATCTAGTTGATTTGAAGCAGTTCCGAGAAAGTCTAAACATAATCGCCACTTCTCCCTCCTGGCACTTTCCATGTGGGAGATATAGCAGGATGTATATTGGTTTTGAGGACAACTCAATGGACAGTGTAGGGAGAAAAGTTCCTGGCTCCTTGAATGCCGTTCCTGGAGACACTGCGATCAATGTGGGAGATATGTCAAGATGTGTGTTGGTTTTGAGGACGGCTCTCTGGAGAGTCTTAGCAAAGAGGTCACAGGGATAATCAGAGCAATTCTCAGAGACACTGAGAACAAGATGGACAGTTCCCTCCTGGCACTTTCCCTGTAGGAGATACCGCAAGACGTTTCTGTAGATTGGGCACAGCGCTCTGCAGGGTGTTAGCAGAGACTTTCCCGGGACAGTGAAACCCTATGTCAGAGACACTGAGAAGAAGCCCCAATGTTCCCTCCAGGCACTTTCAGTGTGGGTGCCTTCTCCACGTGGTTCCTGGTTTCCCTGCAGCGCTGAAGAGAATGTTAGCAAAGAGGTAACCGGGACAGTGAAAACAGTACTCAAAGACAGGGAGAGCAAGCTCTCTCTTGGCACTTTGGATGTGGGACATACAGCGAGATGTTTGCTGCTTTTGCGTTTGGCTGTTGGGAGATTTACAGCACAAAGATATCTAGTTGATTTGAAGCAGTTCCGAGAAAGTCTAAACATAATCGCCACTTCTCCCTCCTGGCACTTTCCATGTGGGAGATATAGCAGGATGTATATTGGTTTTGAGGACAACTCAATGGACAGTGTAGGGAGAAAAGTTCCTGGCTCCTTGAATGCCGTTCCTGGAGACACTGCGATCAATGTGGGAGATATGTCAAGATGTGTGTTGGTTTTGAGGACGGCTCTCTGGAGAGTCTTAGCAAAGAGGTCACAGGGATAATCAGAGCAATTCTCAGAGACACTGAGAACAAGCTCGACAATTCCCTCCTGGCACTTTCCCTGTAGGAGATACCGCAAGACGTTTCTGTAGATTGGGCACAGCGCTCTGCAGGGTGTTAGCAGAGACTTTCCCGGGACAGTGAAACCCTATGTCAGAGACACTGAGAAGAAGCCCCAATGTTCCCTCCAGGCACTTTCAGTGTGGGTGCCTTCTCCACGTGGTTCCTGGTTTCCCTGCAGCGCTGAAGAGAATGTTAGCAAAGAGGTAACCGGCACAGCGAAAACAGTACTCAAAGAGAGGGAGAGCAAGCTCTCTCTTGGCACTTTGGATGTGGGACATACAGCGAGATGTTTGCTGCTTTTGCGTTTGGCTGTTGGGAGATTTACAGCAGAAAGATATCTAGTTGATTTGAAGCAGTTCCGAGAAAGTCTAAACATAATCGCCACTTCTCCCTCCTGGCACTTTCCATGTGGGAGATATAGCAGGATGTATATTGGTTTTGAGGACAACTCAATGGACAGTGTAGGGAGAAAAGTTCCTGGCTCCTTGAATGCCGTTCCTGGAGACACTGCGATCAATGTGGGAGATATGTCAAGATGTGTGTTGGTTTTGAGGACGGCTCTCTGGAGAGTCTTAGCAAAGAGGTCACAGGCATAATCAGAGCAATTCTCAGAGACACTGAGAACAAGATGGACAGTTCCCTCCTGGCACTTTCCCTGTAGGAGATACCGCAAGACGTTTCTGTAGATTGGGCACAGCGCTCTGCAGGGTGTTAGCAGAGACTTTCCCGGGACAGTGAAACCCTATGTCAGAGACACTGAGAAGAAGCCCCAATGTTCCCTCCAGGCACTTTCAGTGTGGGTGCCTTCTCCACGTGGTTCCTGGTTTCCCTGCAGCGCTGAAGAGAATGTTAGCAAAGAGGTAACCGGCACAGCGAAAACAGTACTCAAAGACAGGGAGAGCAAGCTCTCTCTTGGCACTTTGGATGTGGGACATACAGCGAGATGTTTGCTGCTTTTGCGTTTGGCTGTTGGGAGATTTACAGCACAAAGATATCTAGTTGATTTGAAGCAGTTCCGAGAAAGTCTAAACATAATCGCCACTTCTCCCTCCTGGCACTTTCCATGTGGGAGATATAGCAGGATGTATATTGGTTTTGAGGACAACTCAATGGACAGTGTAGGGAGAAAAGTTCCTGGCTCCTTGAATGCCGTTCCTGGAGACACTGCGATCAATGTGGGAGATATGTCAAGATGTGTGTTTGTTTTGAGGACGGCTCTCTGGAGAGTCTTAGCAAAGAGGTCACAGGGATAATCAGAGCAATTCTCAGAGACACTGAGAACAAGATGGACAGTTCCCTCCTGGCACTTTCCCTGTAGGAGATACCGCAAGACGTTTCTGTAGATTGGGCACAGCGCTCTGCAGGGTGTTAGCAGAGACTTTCCCGGGACAGTGAAACCCTATGTCAGAGACACTGAGAAGAAGCCCCAATGTTCCCTCCAGGCACTTTCAGTGTGGGTGCCTTCTCCACGTGGTTCCTGGTTTCCCTGCAGCGCTGAAGAGAATGTTAGCAAAGAGGTAACCGGCACAGCGAAAACAGTACTCAAAGACAGGGAGAGCAAGCTCTCTCTTGGCACTTTGGATGTGGGACATACAGCGAGATGTTTGCTGCTTTTGCGTTTGGCTGTTGGGAGATTTACAGCACAAAGTTATCTAGTTGATTTGAAGCAGTTCCGAGAAAGTCTAAACATAATCGCCACTTCTCCCTCCTGGCACTTTCCATGTGGGAGATATAGCAGGATGTATATTGGTTTTGAGGACAACTCAATGGACAGTGTAGGGAGAAAAGTTCCTGGCTCCTTGAATGCCGTTCCTGGAGACACTGCGATCAATGAGGGAGATATGTCAAGATGTGTGTTGGTTTTGAGGACGGCTCTCTGGAGAGTCTTAGCAAAGAGGTCACAGGGATAATCAGAGCAATTCTCAGAGACACTGAGAACAAGATGGACAGTTCCCTCCTGGCACTTTCCCTGTAGGAGATACCGCAAGACGTTTCTGTAGATTGGGCACAGCGCTCTGCAGGGTGTTAGCAGAGACTTTCCCGGGACAGTGAAACCCTATGTCAGAGACACTGAGAAGAAGCCCCAATGTTCCCTCCAGGCACTTTCAGTGTGGGTGCCTTCTCCACGTGGTTCCTGGTTTCCCTGCAGCGCTGAAGAGAATGTTAGCAAAGAGGTAACCGGCACAGCGAAAACAGTACTCAAAGAGAGGGAGAGCAAGCTCTCTCTTGGCACTTTGGATGTGGGACATACAGCGAGATGTTTGCTGCTTTTGCGTTTGGCTGTTGGGAGATTTACAGCACAAAGATATCTAGTTGATTTGAAGCAGTTCCGAGAAAGTCTAAACATAATCGCCACTTCTCCCTCCTGGCACTTTCCATGTGGGAGATATAGCAGGATGTATATTGGTTTTGAGGACAACTCAATGGACAGTGTAGGGAGAAAAGTTCCTGGCTCCTTGAATGCCGTTCCTGGAGACACTGCGATCAATGAGGGAGATATGTCAAGATGTGCGTTGGTTTTGAGGACGGCTCTCTGGAGAGTCTTAGCAAAGAGGTCACAGGGATAATCAGAGCAATTCTCAGAGACACTGAGAACAAGATGGACAGTTCCCTCCTGGCACTTTCCCTGTAGGAGATACCGCAAGACGTTTCTGTAGATTGGGCACAGCGCTCTGCAGGGTGTTAGCAGAGACTTTCCCGGGACAGTGAAACCCTATGTCAGAGACACTGAGAAGAAGCCCCAATGTTCCCTCCAGGCACTTTCAGTGTGGGTGCCTTCTCCACGTGGTTCCTGGTTTCCCTGCAGCGCTGAAGAGAATGTTAGCAAAGAGGTAACCGGCACAGCGAAAACAGTACTCAAAGACAGGGAGAGCAAGCTCTCTCTTGGCACTTTGGATGTGGGACATACAGCGAGATGTTTGCTGCTTTTGCGTTTGGCTGTTGGGAGATTTACAGCACAAAGATATCTAGTTGATTTGAAGCAGTTCCGAGAAAGTCTAAACATAATCGCCACTTCTCCCTCCTGGCACTTTCCATGTGGGAGATATAGCAGGATGTATATTGGTTTTGAGGACAACTCAATGGACAGTGTAGGGAGAAAAGTTCCTGGCTCCTTGAATGCCGTTCCTGGAGACACTGCGATCAATGTGGGAGATATGTCAAGATGTGTGTTGGTTTTGAGGACGGCTCTCTGGAGAGTCTTAGCAAAGAGGTCACAGGCATAATCAGAGCAATTCTCAGAGACACTGAGAACAAGATGGACAGTTCCCTCCTGGCACTTTCCCTGTAGGAGATACCGCAAGACGTTTCTGTAGATTGGGCACAGCGCTCTGCAGGGTGTTAGCAGAGACTTTCCCGGGACAGTGAAACCCTATGTCAGAGACACTGAGAAGAAGCCCCAATGTTCCCTCCAGGCACTTTCAGTGTGGGTGCCTTCTCCACGTGGTTCCTGGTTTCCCTGCAGCGCTGAAGAGAATGTTAGCAAAGAGGTAACCGGCACAGCGAAAACAGTACTCAAAGACAGGGAGAGCAAGCTCTCTCTTGGCACTTTGGATGTGGGACATACAGCGAGATGTTTGCTGCTTTTGCGTTTGGCTGTTGGGAGATTTACAGCACAAAGATATCTAGTTGATTTGAAGCAGTTCCGAGAAAGTCTAAACATAATCGCCACTTCTCCCTCCTGGCACTTTCCATGTGGGAGATATAGCAGGATGTATATTGGTTTTGAGGACAACTCAATGGACAGTGTAGGGAGAAAAGTTCCTGGCTCCTTGAATGCCGTTCCTGGAGACACTGCGATCAATGTGGGAGATATGTCAAGATGTGTGTTGGTTTTGAGGACGGCTCTCTGGAGAGTCTTAGCAAAGAGGTCACAGGGATAATCAGAGCAATTCTCAGAGACACTGAGAACAAGCTCGACAATTCCCTCCTGGCACTTTCCCTGTAGGAGATACCGCAAGACGTTTCTGTAGATTGGGCACAGCGCTCTGCAGGGTGTTAGCAGAGACTTTCCCGGGACAGTGAAACCCTATGTCAGAGACACTGAGAAGAAGCCCCAATGTTCCCTCCAGGCACTTTCAGTGTGGGTGCCTTCTCCACGTGGTTCCTGGTTTCCCTGCAGCGCTGAAGAGAATGTTAGCAAAGAGGTAACCGGCACAGCGAAAACAGTACTCAAAGACAGGGAGAGCAAGCTCTCTCTTGGCACTTTGGATGTGGGACATACAGCGAGATGTTTGCTGCTTTTGCGTTTGGCTGTTGGGAGATTTACAGCACAAAGATATCTAGTTGATTTGAAGCAGTTCCGAGAAAGTCTAAACATAATCGCCACTTCTCCCTCCTGGCACTTTCCATGTGGGAGATATAGCAGGATGTATATTGGTTTTGAGGACAACTCAATGGACAGTGTAGGGAGAAAAGTTCCTGGCTCCTTGAATGCCGTTCCTGGAGACACTGCGATCAATGAGGGAGATATGTCAAGATGTGTGTTGGTTTTGAGGACGGCTCTCTGGAGAGTCTTAGCAAAGAGGTCACAGGGATAATCAGAGCAATTCTCAGAGACACTGAGAACAAGATGGACAGTTCCCTCCTGGCACTTTCCCTGTAGGAGATACCGCAAGACGTTTCTGTAGATTGGGCACAGCGCTCTGCAGGGTGTTAGCAGAGACTTTCCCGGGACAGTGAAACCCTATGTCAGAGACACTGAGAAGAAGCCCCAATGTTCCCTCCAGGCACTTTCAGTGTGGGTGCCTTCTCCACGTGGTTCCTGGTTTCCCTGCAGCGCTGAAGAGAATGTTAGCAAAGAGGTAACCGGCACAGCGAAAACAGTACTCAAAGACAGGGAGAGCAAGCTCTCTCTTGGCACTTTGGATGTGGGACATACAGCGAGATGTTTGCTGCTTTTGCGTTTGGCTGTTGGGAGATTTACAGCACAAAGATATCTAGTTGATTTGAAGCAGTTCCGAGAAAGTCTAAACATAATCGCCACTTCTCCCTCCTGGCACTTTCCATGTGGGAGATATAGCAGGATGTATATTGGTTTTGAGGACAACTCAATGGACAGTGTAGGGAGAAAAGTTCCTGGCTCCTTGAATGCCGTTCCTGGAGACACTGCGATCAATGTGGGAGATATGTCAAGATGTGTGTTGGTTTTGAGGACGGCTCTCTGGAGAGTCTTAGCAAAGAGGTCACAGGCATAATCAGAGCAATTCTCAGAGACACTGAGAACAAGATGGACAGTTCCCTCCTGGCACTTTCCCTGTAGGAGATACCGCAAGACGTTTCTGTAGATTGGGCACAGCGCTCTGCAGGGTGTTAGCAGAGACTTTCCCGGGACAGTGAAACCCTATGTCAGAGACACTGAGAAGAAGCCCCAATGTTCCCTCCAGGCACTTTCAGTGTGGGTGCCTTCTCCACGTGGTTCCTGGTTTCCCTGCAGCGCTGAAGAGAATGTTAGCAAAGAGGTAACCGGCACAGCGAAAACAGTACTCAAAGACAGGGAGAGCAAGCTCTCTCTTGGCACTTTGGATGTGGGACATACAGCGAGATGTTTGCTGCTTTTGCGTTTGGCTGTTGGGAGATTTACAGCACAAAGATATCTAGTTGATTTGAAGCAGTTCCGAGAAAGTCTAAACATAATCGCCACTTCTCCCTCCTGGCACTTTCCATGTGGGAGATATAGCAGGATGTATATTGGTTTTGAGGACAACTCAATGGACAGTGTAGGGAGAAAAGTTCCTGGCTCCTTGAATGCCGTTCCTGGAGACACTGCGATCAATGTGGGAGATATGTCAAGATGTGTGTTGGTTTTGAGGACGGCTCTCTGGAGAGTCTTAGCAAAGAGGTCACAGGGATAATCAGAGCAATTCTCAGAGACACTGAGAACAAGCTCGACAATTCCCTCCTGGCACTTTCCCTGTAGGAGATACCGCAAGACGTTTCTGTAGATTGGGCACAGCGCTCTGCAGGGTGTTAGCAGAGACTTTCCCGGGACAGTGAAACCCTATGTCAGAGACACTGAGAAGAAGCCCCAATGTTCCCTCCAGGCACTTTCAGTGTGGGTGCCTTCTCCACGTGGTTCCTGGTTTCCCTGCAGCGCTGAAGAGAATGTTAGCAAAGAGGTAACCGGCACAGCGAAAACAGTACTCAAAGACAGGGAGAGCAAGCTCTCTCTTGGCACTTTGGATGTGGGACATACAGCGAGATGTTTGCTGCTTTTGCGTTTGGCTGTTGGGAGATTTACAGCACAAAGTTATCTAGTTGATTTGAAGCAGTTCCGAGAAAGTCTAAACATAATCGCCACTTCTCCCTCCTGGCACTTTCCATGTGGGAGATATAGCTGGATGTATATTGGTTTTGAGGACAACTCAATGGACAGTGTAGGGAGAAAAGTTCCTGGCTCCTTGAATGCCGTTCCTGGAGACACTGCGATCAATGAGGGAGATATGTCAAGATGTGTGTTGGTTTTGAGGACGGCTCTCTGGAGAGTCTTAGCAAAGAGGTCACAGGGATAATCAGAGCAATTCTCAGAGACACTGAGAACAAGATGGACAGTTCCCTCCTGGCACTTTCCCTGTAGGAGATACCGCAAGACGTTTCTGTAGATTGGGCACAGCGCTCTGCAGGGTGTTAGCAGAGACTTTCCCGGGACAGTGAAACCCTATGTCAGAGACACTGAGAAGAAGCCCCAATGTTCCCTCCAGGCACTTTCAGTGTGGGTGCCTTCTCCACGTGGTTCCTGGTTTCCCTGCAGCGCTGAAGAGAATGTTAGCAAAGAGGTAACCGGCACAGCGAAAACAGTACTCAAAGACAGGGAGAGCAAGCTCTCTCTTGGCACTTTGGATGTGGGACATACAGCGAGATGTTTGCTGCTTTTGCGTTTGGCTGTTGGGAGATTTACAGCACAAAGATATCTAGTTGATTTGAAGCAGTTCCGAGAAAGTCTAAACATAATCGCCACTTCTCCCTCCTGGCACTTTCCATGTGGGAGATATAGCAGGATGTATATTGGTTTTGAGGACAACTCAATGGACAGTGTAGGGAGAAAAGTTCCTGGCTCCTTGAATGCCGTTCCTGGAGACACTGCGATCAATGAGGGAGATATGTCAAGATGTGTGTTGGTTTTGAGGACGGCTCTCTGGAGAGTCTTAGCAAAGAGGTCACAGGGATAATCAGAGCAATTCTCAGAGACACTGAGAACAAGATGGACAGTTCCCTCCTGGCACTTTCCCTGTAGGAGATACCGCAAGACGTTTCTGTAGATTGGGCACAGCGCTCTGCAGGGTGTTAGCAGAGACTTTCCCGGGACAGTGAAACCCTATGTCAGAGACACTGAGAAGAAGCCCCAATGTTCCCTCCAGGCACTTTCAGTGTGGGTGCCTTCTCCACGTGGTTCCTGGTTTCCCTGCAGCGCTGAAGAGAATGTTAGCAAAGAGGTAACCGGCACAGCGAAAACAGTACTCAAAGACAGGGAGAGCAAGCTCTCTCTTGGCACTTTGGATGTGGGACATACAGCGAGATGTTTGCTGCTTTTGCGTTTGGCTGTTGGGAGATTTACAGCACAAAGATATCTAGTTGATTTGAAGCAGTTCCGAGAAAGTCTAAACATAATCGCCACTTCTCCCTCCTGGCACTTTCCATGTGGGAGATATAGCAGGATGTATATTGGTTTTGAGGACAACTCAATGGACAGTGTAGGGAGAAAAGTTCCTGGCTCCTTGAATGCCGTTCCTGGAGACACTGCGATCAATGAGGGAGATATGTCAAGATGTGTGTTGGTTTTGAGGACGGCTCTCTGGAGAGTCTTAGCAAAGAGGTCACAGGGATAATCAGAGCAATTCTCAGAGACACTGAGAACAAGATGGACAGTTCCCTCCTGGCACTTTCCCTGTAGGAGATACCGCAAGACGTTTCTGTAGATTGGGCACAGCGCTCTGCAGGGTGTTAGCAGAGACTTTCCCGGGACAGTGAAACCCTATGTCAGAGACACTGAGAAGAAGCCCCAATGTTCCCTCCAGGCACTTTCAGTGTGGGTGCCTTCTCCACGTGGTTCCTGGTTTCCCTGCAGCGCTGAAGAGAATGTTAGCAAAGAGGTAACCGGGACAGTGAAAACAGTACTCAAAGACAGGGAGAGCAAGCTCTCTCTTGGCACTTTGGATGTGGGACATACAGCGAGATGTTTGCTGCTTTTGCGTTTGGCTGTTGGGAGATTTACAGCACAAAGATATCTAGTTGATTTGAAGCAGTTCCGAGAAAGTCTAAACATAATCGCCACTTCTCCCTCCTGGCACTTTCCATGTGGGAGATATAGCAGGATGTATATTGGTTTTGAGGACAACTCAATGGACAGTGTAGGGAGAAAAGTTCCTGGCTCCTTGAATGCCGTTCCTGGAGACACTGCGATCAATGAGGGAGATATGTCAAGATGTGTGTTGGTTTTGAGGACGGCTCTCTGGAGAGTCTTAGCAAAGAGGTCACAGGGATAATCAGAGCAATTCTCAGAGACACTGAGAACAAGATGGACAGTTCCCTCCTGGCACTTTCCCTGTAGGAGATACCGCAAGACGTTTCTGTAGATTGGGCACAGCGCTCTGCAGGGTGTTAGCAGAGACTTTCCCGGGACAGTGAAACCCTATGTCAGAGACACTGAGAAGAAGCCCCAATGTTCCCTCCAGGCACTTTCAGTGTGGGTGCCTTCTCCACGTGGTTCCTGGTTTCCCTGCAGCGCTGAAGAGAATGTTAGCAAAGAGGTAACCGGCACAGCGAAAACAGTACTCAAAGACAGGGAGAGCAAGCTCTCTCTTGGCACTTTGGATGTGGGACATACAGCGAGATGTTTGCTGCTTTTGCGTTTGGCTGTTGGGAGATTTACAGCACAAAGATATCTAGTTGATTTGAAGCAGTTCCGAGAAAGTCTAAACATAATCGCCACTTCTCCCTCCTGGCACTTTCCATGTGGGAGATATAGCAGGATGTATATTGGTTTTGAGGACAACTCAATGGACAGTGTAGGGAGAAAAGTTCCTGGCTCCTTGAATGCCGTTCCTGGAGACACTGCGATCAATGAGGGAGATATGTCAAGATGTGTGTTGGTTTTGAGGACGGCTCTCTGGAGAGTCTTAGCAAAGAGGTCACAGGGATAATCAGAGCAATTCTCAGAGACACTGAGAACAAGATGGACAGTTCCCTCCTGGCACTTTCCCTGTAGGAGATACCGCAAGACGTTTCTGTAGATTGGGCACAGCGCTCTGCAGGGTGTTAGCAGAGACTTTCCCGGGACAGTGAAACCCTATGTCAGAGACACTGAGAAGAAGCCCCAATGTTCCCTCCAGGCACTTTCAGTGTGGGTGCCTTCTCCACGTGGTTCCTGGTTTCCCTGCAGCGCTGAAGAGAATGTTAGCAAAGAGGTAACCGGCACAGCGAAAACAGTACTCAAAGACAGGGAGAGCAAGCTCTCTCTTGGCACTTTGGATGTGGGACATACAGCGAGATGTTTGCTGCTTTTGCGTTTGGCTGTTGGGAGATTTACAGCACAAAGATATCTAGTTGATTTGAAGCAGTTCCGAGAAAGTCTAAACATAATCGCCACTTCTCCCTCCTGGCACTTTCCATGTGGGAGATATAGCAGGATGTATATTGGTTTTGAGGACAACTCAATGGACAGTGTAGGGAGAACAGTTCCTGGCTCCTTGAATGCCGTTCCTGGAGACACTGCGATCAATGTGGGAGATATGTCAAGATGTGTGTTGGTTTTGAGGACGGCTCTCTGGAGAGTCTTAGCAAAGAGGTCACAGGGATAATCAGAGCAATTCTCAGAGACACTGAGAACAAGATGGACAGTTCCCTCCTGGCACTTTCCCTGTAGGAGATACCGCAAGACGTTTCTGTAGATTGGGCACAGCGCTCTGCAGGGTGTTAGCAGAGACTTTCCCGGGACAGTGAAACCCTATGTCAGAGACACTGAGAAGAAGCCCCAATGTTCCCTCCAGGCACTTTCAGTGTGGGTGCCTTCTCCACGTGGTTCCTGGTTTCCCTGCAGCGCTGAAGAGAATGTTAGCAAAGAGGTAACCGGGACAGTGAAAACAGTACTCAAAGACAGGGAGAGCAAGCTCTCTCTTGGCACTTTGGATGTGGGACATACAGCGAGATGTTTGCTGCTTTTGCGTTTGGCTGTTGGGAGATTTACAGCACAAAGATATCTAGTTGATTTGAAGCAGTTCCGAGAAAGTCTAAACATAATCGCCACTTCTCCCTCCTGGCACTTTCCATGTGGGAGATATAGCAGGATGTATATTGGTTTTGAGGACAACTCAATGGACAGTGTAGGGAGAAAAGTTCCTGGCTCCTTGAATGCCGTTCCTGGAGACACTGCGATCAATGAGGGAGATATGTCAAGATGTGTGTTGGTTTTGAGGACGGCTCTCTGGAGAGTCTTAGCAAAGAGGTCACAGGCATAATCAGAGCAATTCTCAGAGACACTGAGAACAAGATGGACAGTTCCCTCCTGGCACTTTCCCTGTAGGAGATACCGCAAGACGTTTCTGTAGATTGGGCACAGCGCTCTGCAGGGTGTTAGCAGAGACTTTCCCGGGACAGTGAAACCCTATGTCAGAGACACTGAGAAGAAGCCCCAATGTTCCCTCCAGGCACTTTCAGTGTGGGTGCCTTCTCCACGTGGTTCCTGGTTTCCCTGCAGCGCTGAAGAGAATGTTAGCAAAGAGGTAACCGGCACAGCGAAAACAGTACTCAAAGACAGGGAGAGCAAGCTCTCTCTTGGCACTTTGGATGTGGGACATACAGCGAGATGTTTGCTGCTTTTGCGTTTGGCTGTTGGGAGATTTACAGCACAAAGATATCTAGTTGATTTGAAGCAGTTCCGAGAAAGTCTAAACATAATCGCCACTTCTCCCTCCTGGCACTTTCCATGTGGGAGATATAGCAGGATGTATATTGGTTTTGAGGACAACTCAATGGACAGTGTAGGGAGAAAAGTTCCTGGCTCCTTGAATGCCGTTCCTGGAGACACTGCGATCAATGTGGGAGATATGTCAAGATGTGTGTTGGTTTTGAGGACGGCTCTCTGGAGAGTCTTAGCAAAGAGGTCACAGGGATAATCAGAGCAATTCTCAGAGACACTGAGAACAAGCTCGACAATTCCCTCCTGGCACTTTCCCTGTAGGAGATACCGCAAGACGTTTCTGTAGATTGGGCACAGCGCTCTGCAGGGTGTTAGCAGAGACTTTCCCGGGACAGTGAAACCCTATGTCAGAGACACTGAGAAGAAGCCCCAATGTTCCCTCCAGGCACTTTCAGTGTGGGTGCCTTCTCCACGTGGTTCCTGGTTTCCCTGCAGCGCTGAAGAGAATGTTAGCAAAGAGGTAACCGGCACAGCGAAAACAGTACTCAAAGACAGGGAGAGCAAGCTCTCTCTTGGCACTTTGGATGTGGGACATACAGCGAGATGTTTGCTGCTTTTGCGTTTGGCTGTTGGGAGATTTACAGCACAAAGATATCTAGTTGATTTGAAGCAGTTCCGAGAAAGTCTAAACATAATCGCCACTTCTCCCTCCTGGCACTTTCCATGTGGGAGATATAGCAGGATGTATATTGGTTTTGAGGACAACTCAATGGACAGTGTAGGGAGAAAAGTTCCTGGCTCCTTGAATGCCGTTCCTGGAGACACTGCGATCAATGTGGGAGATATGTCAAGATGTGTGTTGGTTTTGAGGACGGCTCTCTGGAGAGTCTTAGCAAAGAGGTCACAGGGATAATCAGAGCAATTCTCAGAGACACTGAGAACAAGATGGACAGTTCCCTCCTGGCACTTTCCCTGTAGGAGATACCGCAAGACGTTTCTGTAGATTGGGCACAGCGCTCTGCAGGGTGTTAGCAGAGACTTTCCCGGGACAGTGAAACCCTATGTCAGAGACACTGAGAAGAAGCCCCAATGTTCCCTCCAGGCACTTTCAGTGTGGGTGCCTTCTCCACGTGGTTCCTGGTTTCCCTGCAGCGCTGAAGAGAATGTTAGCAAAGAGGTAACCGGCACAGCGAAAACAGTACTCAAAGACAGGGAGAGCAAGCTCTCTCTTGGCACTTTGGATGTGGGACATACAGCGAGATGTTTGCTGCTTTTGCGTTTGGCTGTTGGGAGATTTACAGCACAAAGATATCTAGTTGATTTGAAGCAGTTCCGAGAAAGTCTAAACATAATCGCCACTTCTCCCTCCTGGCACTTTCCATGTGGGAGATATAGCAGGATGTATATTGGTTTTGAGGACAACTCAATGGACAGTGTAGGGAGAAAAGTTCCTGGCTCCTTGAATGCCGTTCCTGGAGACACTGCGATCAATGTGGGAGATATGTCAAGATGTGTGTTGGTTTTGAGGACGGCTCTCTGGAGAGTCTTAGCAAAGAGGTCACAGGGATAATCAGAGCAATTCTCAGAGACACTGAGAACAAGCTCGACAATTCCCTCCTGGCACTTTCCCTGTAGGAGATACCGCAAGACGTTTCTGTAGATTGGGCACAGCGCTCTGCAGGGTGTTAGCAGAGACTTTCCCGGGACAGTGAAACCCTATGTCAGAGACACTGAGAAGAAGCCCCAATGTTCCCTCCAGGCACTTTCAGTGTGGGTGCCTTCTCCACGTGGTTCCTGGTTTCCCTGCAGCGCTGAAGAGAATGTTAGCAAAGAGGTAACCGGCACAGCGAAAACAGTACTCAAAGACAGGGAGAGCAAGCTCTCTCTTGGCACTTTGGATGTGGGACATACAGCGAGATGTTTGCTGCTTTTGCGTTTGGCTGTTGGGAGATTTACAGCACAAAGATATCTAGTTGATTTGAAGCAGTTCCGAGAAAGTCTAAACATAATCGCCACTTCTCCCTCCTGGCACTTTCCATGTGGGAGATATAGCAGGATGTATATTGGTTTTGAGGACAACTCAATGGACAGTGTAGGGAGAAAAGTTCCTGGCTCCTTGAATGCCGTTCCTGGAGACACTGCGATCAATGTGGGAGATATGTCAAGATGTGTGTTGGTTTTGAGGACGGCTCTCTGGAGAGTCTTAGCAAAGAGGTCACAGGGATAATCAGAGCAATTCTCAGAGACACTGAGAACAAGCTCGACAATTCCCTCCTGGCACTTTCCCTGTAGGAGATACCGCAAGACGTTTCTGTAGATTGGGCACAGCGCTCTGCAGGGTGTTAGCAGAGACTTTCCCGGGACAGTGAAACCCTATGTCAGAGACACTGAGAAGAAGCCCCAATGTTCCCTCCAGGCACTTTCAGTGTGGGTGCCTTCTCCACGTGGTTCCTGGTTTCCCTGCAGCGCTGAAGAGAATGTTAGCAAAGAGGTAACCGGCACAGCGAAAACAGTACTCAAAGACAGGGAGAGCAAGCTCTCTCTTGGCACTTTGGATGTGGGACATACAGCGAGATGTTTGCTGCTTTTGCGTTTGGCTGTTGGGAGATTTACAGCACAAAGATATCTAGTTGATTTGAAGCAGTTCCGAGAAAGTCTAAACATAATCGCCACTTCTCCCTCCTGGCACTTTCCATGTGGGAGATATAGCAGGATGTATATTGGTTTTGAGGACAACTCAATGGACAGTGTAGGGAGAAAAGTTCCTGGCTCCTTGAATGCCGTTCCTGGAGACACTGCGATCAATGAGGGAGATATGTCAAGATGTGTGTTGGTTTTGAGGACGGCTCTCTGGAGAGTCTTAGCAAAGAGGTCACAGGGATAATCAGAGCAATTCTCAGAGACACTGAGAACAAGCTCGACAATTCCCTCCTGGCACTTTCCCTGTAGGAGATACCGCAAGACGTTTCTGTAGATTGGGCACAGCGCTCTGCAGGGTGTTAGCAGAGACTTTCCCGGGACAGTGAAACCCTATGTCAGAGACACTGAGAAGAAGCCCCAATGTTCCCTCCAGGCACTTTCAGTGTGGGTGCCTTCTCCACGTGGTTCCTGGTTTCCCTGCAGCGCTGAAGAGAATGTTAGCAAAGAGGTAACCGGCACAGCGAAAACAGTACTCAAAGACAGGGAGAGCAAGCTCTCTCTTGGCACTTTGGATGTGGGACATACAGCGAGATGTTTGCTGCTTTTGCGTTTGGCTGTTGGGAGATTTACAGCACAAAGATATCTAGTTGATTTGAAGCAGTTCCGAGAAAGTCTAAACATAATCGCCACTTCTCCCTCCTGGCACTTTCCATGTGGGAGATATAGCAGGATGTATATTGGTTTTGAGGACAACTCAATGGACAGTGTAGGGAGAAAAGTTCCTGGCTCCTTGAATGCCGTTCCTGGAGACACTGCGATCAATGTGGGAGATATGTCAAGATGTGTGTTGGTTTTGAGGACGGCTCTCTGGAGAGTCTTAGCAAAGAGGTCACAGGGATAATCAGAGCAATTCTCAGAGACACTGAGAACAAGATGGACAGTTCCCTCCTGGCACTTTCCCTGTAGGAGATACCGCAAGACGTTTCTGTAGATTGGGCACAGCGCTCTGCAGGGTGTTAGCAGAGACTTTCCCGGGACAGTGAAACCCTATGTCAGAGACACTGAGAAGAAGCCCCAATGTTCCCTCCAGGCACTTTCAGTGTGGGTGCCTTCTCCACGTGGTTCCTGGTTTCCCTGCAGCGCTGAAGAGAATGTTAGCAAAGAGGTAACCGGCACAGCGAAAACAGTACTCAAAGACAGGGAGAGCAAGCTCTCTCTTGGCACTTTGGATGTGGGACATACAGCGAGATGTTTGCTGCTTTTGCGTTTGGCTGTTGGGAGATTTACAGCACAAAGATATCTAGTTGATTTGAAGCAGTTCCGAGAAAGTCTAAACATAATCGCCACTTCTCCCTCCTGGCACTTTCCATGTGGGAGATATAGCAGGATGTATATTGGTTTTGAGGACAACTCAATGGACAGTGTAGGGAGAAAAGTTCCTGGCTCCTTGAATGCCGTTCCTGGAGACACTGCGATCAATGTGGGAGATATGTCAAGATGTGTGTTGGTTTTGAGGACGGCTCTCTGGAGAGTCTTAGCAAAGAGGTCACAGGGATAATCAGAGCAATTCTCAGAGACACTGAGAACAAGATGGACAGTTCCCTCCTGGCACTTTCCCTGTAGGAGATACCGCAAGACGTTTCTGTAGATTGGGCACAGCGCTCTGCAGGGTGTTAGCAGAGACTTTCCCGGGACAGTGAAACCCTATGTCAGAGACACTGAGAAGAAGCCCCAATGTTCCCTCCAGGCACTTTCAGTGTGGGTGCCTTCTCCACGTGGTTCCTGGTTTCCCTGCAGCGCTGAAGAGAATGTTAGCAAAGAGGTAACCGGCACAGCGAAAACAGTACTCAAAGACAGGGAGAGCAAGCTCTCTCTTGGCACTTTGGATGTGGGACATACAGCGAGATGTTTGCTGCTTTTGCGTTTGGCTGTTGGGAGATTTACAGCACAAAGTTATCCAGTTGATTTGAAGCAGTTCCGAGAAAGTCTAAACATAATCGCCACTTCTCCCTCCTGGCACTTTCCATGTGGGAGATATAGCAGGATGTATATTGGTTTTGAGGACAACTCAATGGACAGTGTAGGGAGAAAAGTTCCTGGCTCCTTGAATGCCGTTCCTGGAGACACTGCGATCAATGAGGGAGATATGTCAAGATGTGTGTTGGTTTTGAGGACGGCTCTCTGGAGAGTCTTAGCAAAGAGGTCACAGGGATAATCAGAGCAATTCTCAGAGACACTGAGAACAAGATGGACAGTTCCCTCCTGGCACTTTCCCTGTAGGAGATACCGCAAGACGTTTCTGTAGATTGGGCACAGCGCTCTGCAGGGTGTTAGCAGAGACTTTCCCGGGACAGTGAAACCCTATGTCAGAGACACTGAGAAGAAGCCCCAATGTTCCCTCCAGGCACTTTCAGTGTGGGTGCCTTCTCCACGTGGTTCCTGGTTTCCCTGCAGCGCTGAAGAGAATGTTAGCAAAGAGGTAACCGGCACAGCGAAAACAGTACTCAAAGACAGGGAGAGCAAGCTCTCTCTTGGCACTTTGGATGTGGGACATACAGCGAGATGTTTGCTGCTTTTGCGTTTGGCTGTTGGGAGATTTACAGCACAAAGATATCTAGTTGATTTGAAGCAGTTCCGAGAAAGTCTAAACATAATCGCCACTTCTCCCTCCTGGCACTTTCCATGTGGGAGATATAGCAGGATGTATATTGGTTTTGAGGACAACTCAATGGACAGTGTAGGGAGAAAAGTTCCTGGCTCCTTGAATGCCGTTCCTGGAGACACTGCGATCAATGAGGGAGATATGTCAAGATGTGTGTTGGTTTTGAGGACGGCTCTCTGGAGAGTCTTAGCAAAGAGGTCACAGGGATAATCAGAGCAATTCTCAGAGACACTGAGAACAAGATGGACAGTTCCCTCCTGGCACTTTCCCTGTAGGAGATACCGCAAGACGTTTCTGTAGATTGGGCACAGCGCTCTGCAGGGTGTTAGCAGAGACTTTCCCGGGACAGTGAAACCCTATGTCAGAGACACTGAGAAGAAGCCCCAATGTTCCCTCCAGGCACTTTCAGTGTGGGTGCCTTCTCCACGTGGTTCCTGGTTTCCCTGCAGCGCTGAAGAGAATGTTAGCAAAGAGGTAACCGGCACAGCGAAAACAGTACTCAAAGACAGGGAGAGCAAGCTCTCTCTTGGCACTTTGGATGTGGGACATACAGCGAGATGTTTGCTGCTTTTGCGTTTGGCTGTTGGGAGATTTACAGCACAAAGATATCTAGTTGATTTGAAGCAGTTCCGAGAAAGTCTAAACATAATCGCCACTTCTCCCTCCTGGCACTTTCCATGTGGGAGATATAGCAGGATGTATATTGGTTTTGAGGACAACTCAATGGACAGTGTAGGGAGAAAAGTTCCTGGCTCCTTGAATGCCGTTCCTGGAGACACTGCGATCAATGTGGGAGATATGTCAAGATGTGTGTTGGTTTTGAGGACGGCTCTCTGGAGAGTCTTAGCAAAGAGGTCACAGGGATAATCAGAGCAATTCTCAGAGACACTGAGAACAAGCTCGACAATTCCCTCCTGGCACTTTCCCTGTAGGAGATACCGCAAGACGTTTCTGTAGATTGGGCACAGCGCTCTGCAGGGTGTTAGCAGAGACTTTCCCGGGACAGTGAAACCCTATGTCAGAGACACTGAGAAGAAGCCCCAATGTTCCCTCCAGGCACTTTCAGTGTGGGTGCCTTCTCCACGTGGTTCCTGGTTTCCCTGCAGCGCTGAAGAGAATGTTAGCAAAGAGGTAACCGGCACAGCGAAAACAGTACTCAAAGACAGGGAGAGCAAGCTCTCTCTTGGCACTTTGGATGTGGGACATACAGCGAGATGTTTGCTGCTTTTGCGTTTGGCTGTTGGGAGATTTACAGCACAAAGATATCTAGTTGATTTGAAGCAGTTCCGAGAAAGTCTAAACATAATCGCCACTTCTCCCTCCTGGCACTTTCCATGTGGGAGATATAGCAGGATGTATATTGGTTTTGAGGACAACTCAATGGACAGTGTAGGGAGAAAAGTTCCTGGCTCCTTGAATGCCGTTCCTGGAGACACTGCGATCAATGAGGGAGATATGTCAAGATGTGTGTTGGTTTTGAGGACGGCTCTCTGGAGAGTCTTAGCAAAGAGGTCACAGGGATAATCAGAGCAATTCTCAGAGACACTGAGAACAAGCTCGACAATTCCCTCCTGGCACTTTCCCTGTAGGAGATACCGCAAGACGTTTCTGTAGATTGGGCACAGCGCTCTGCAGGGTGTTAGCAGAGACTTTCCCGGGACAGTGAAACCCTATGTCAGAGACACTGAGAAGAAGCCCCAATGTTCCCTCCAGGCACTTTCAGTGTGGGTGCCTTCTCCACGTGGTTCCTGGTTTCCCTGCAGCGCTGAAGAGAATGTTAGCAAAGAGGTAACCGGCACAGCGAAAACAGTACTCAAAGACAGGGAGAGCAAGCTCTCTCTTGGCACTTTGGATGTGGGACATACAGCGAGATGTTTGCTGCTTTTGCGTTTGGCTGTTGGGAGATTTACAGCACAAAGATATCTAGTTGATTTGAAGCAGTTCCGAGAAAGTCTAAACATAATCGCCACTTCTCCCTCCTGGCACTTTCCATGTGGGAGATATAGCAGGATGTATATTGGTTTTGAGGACAACTCAATGGACAGTGTAGGGAGAAAAGTTCCTGGCTCCTTGAATGCCGTTCCTGGAGACACTGCGATCAATGTGGGAGATATGTCAAGATGTGTGTTGGTTTTGAGGACGGCTCTCTGGAGAGTCTTAGCAAAGAGGTCACAGGGATAATCAGAGCAATTCTCAGAGACACTGAGAACAAGATGGACAGTTCCCTCCTGGCACTTTCCCTGTAGGAGATACCGCAAGACGTTTCTGTAGATTGGGCACAGCGCTCTGCAGGGTGTTAGCAGAGACTTTCCCGGGACAGTGAAACCCTATGTCAGAGACACTGAGAAGAAGCCCCAATGTTCCCTCCAGGCACTTTCAGTGTGGGTGCCTTCTCCACGTGGTTCCTGGTTTCCCTGCAGCGCTGAAGAGAATGTTAGCAAAGAGGTAACCGGCACAGCGAAAACAGTACTCAAAGACAGGGAGAGCAAGCTCTCTCTTGGCACTTTGGATGTGGGACATACAGCGAGATGTTTGCTGCTTTTGCGTTTGGCTGTTGGGAGATTTACAGCACAAAGATATCTAGTTGATTTGAAGCAGTTCCGAGAAAGTCTAAACATAATCGCCACTTCTCCCTCCTGGCACTTTCCATGTGGGAGATATAGCAGGATGTATATTGGTTTTGAGGACAACTCAATGGACAGTGTAGGGAGAAAAGTTCCTGGCTCCTTGAATGCCGTTCCTGGAGACACTGCGATCAATGTGGGAGATATGTCAAGATGTGTGTTGGTTTTGAGGACGGCTCTCTGGAGAGTCTTAGCAAAGAGGTCACAGGGATAATCAGAGCAATTCTCAGAGACACTGAGAACAAGATGGACAGTTCCCTCCTGGCACTTTCCCTGTAGGAGATACCGCAAGACGTTTCTGTAGATTGGGCACAGCGCTCTGCAGGGTGTTAGCAGAGACTTTCCCGGGACAGTGAAACCCTATGTCAGAGACACTGAGAAGAAGCCCCAATGTTCCCTCCAGGCACTTTCAGTGTGGGTGCCTTCTCCACGTGGTTCCTGGTTTCCCTGCAGCGCTGAAGAGAATGTTAGCAAAGAGGTAACCGGCACAGCGAAAACAGTACTCAAAGACAGGGAGAGCAAGCTCTCTCTTGGCACTTTGGATGTGGGACATACAGCGAGATGTTTGCTGCTTTTGCGTTTGGCTGTTGGGAGATTTACAGCACAAAGTTATCTAGTTGATTTGAAGCAGTTCCGAGAAAGTCTAAACATAATCGCCACTTCTCCCTCCTGGCACTTTCCATGTGGGAGATATAGCAGGATGTATATTGGTTTTGAGGACAACTCAATGGACAGTGTAGGGAGAAAAGTTCCTGGCTCCTTGAATGCCGTTCCTGGAGACACTGCGATCAATGAGGGAGATATGTCAAGATGTGTGTTGGTTTTGAGGACGGCTCTCTGGAGAGTCTTAGCAAAGAGGTCACAGGGATAATCAGAGCAATTCTCAGAGACACTGAGAACAAGATGGACAGTTCCCTCCTGGCACTTTCCCTGTAGGAGATACCGCAAGACGTTTCTGTAGATTGGGCACAGCGCTCTGCAGGGTGTTAGCAGAGACTTTCCCGGGACAGTGAAACCCTATGTCAGAGACACTGAGAAGAAGCCCCAATGTTCCCTCCAGGCACTTTCAGTGTGGGTGCCTTCTCCACGTGGTTCCTGGTTTCCCTGCAGCGCTGAAGAGAATGTTAGCAAAGAGGTAACCGGCACAGCGAAAACAGTACTCAAAGACAGGGAGAGCAAGCTCTCTCTTGGCACTTTGGATGTGGGACATACAGCGAGATGTTTGCTGCTTTTGCGTTTGGCTGTTGGGAGATTTACAGCACAAAGATATCTAGTTGATTTGAAGCAGTTCCGAGAAAGTCTAAACATAATCGCCACTTCTCCCTCCTGGCACTTTCCATGTGGGAGATATAGCAGGATGTATATTGGTTTTGAGGACAACTCAATGGACAGTGTAGGGAGAAAAGTTCCTGGCTCCTTGAATGCCGTTCCTGGAGACACTGCGATCAATGAGGGAGATATGTCAAGATGTGTGTTGGTTTTGAGGACGGCTCTCTGGAGAGTCTTAGCAAAGAGGTCACAGGGATAATCAGAGCAATTCTCAGAGACACTGAGAACAAGATGGACAGTTCCCTCCTGGCACTTTCCCTGTAGGAGATACCGCAAGACGTTTCTGTAGATTGGGCACAGCGCTCTGCAGGGTGTTAGCAGAGACTTTCCCGGGACAGTGAAACCCTATGTCAGAGACACTGAGAAGAAGCCCCAATGTTCCCTCCAGGCACTTTCAGTGTGGGTGCCTTCTCCACGTGGTTCCTGGTTTCCCTGCAGCGCTGAAGAGAATGTTAGCAAAGAGGTAACCGGGACAGTGAAAACAGTACTCAAAGACAGGGAGAGCAAGCTCTCTCTTGGCACTTTGGATGTGGGACATACAGCGAGATGTTTGCTGCTTTTGCGTTTGGCTGTTGGGAGATTTACAGCACAAAGATATCTAGTTGATTTGAAGCAGTTCCGAGAAAGTCTAAACATAATCGCCACTTCTCCCTCCTGGCACTTTCCATGTGGGAGATATAGCAGGATGTATATTGGTTTTGAGGACAACTCAATGGACAGTGTAGGGAGAAAAGTTCCTGGCTCCTTGAATGCCGTTCCTGGAGACACTGCGATCAATGAGGGAGATATGTCAAGATGTGTGTTGGTTTTGAGGACGGCTCTCTGGAGAGTCTTAGCAAAGAGGTCACAGGGATAATCAGAGCAATTCTCAGAGACACTGAGAACAAGCTCGACAATTCCCTCCTGGCACTTTCCCTGTAGGAGATACCGCAAGACGTTTCTGTAGATTGGGCACAGCGCTCTGCAGGGTGTTAGCAGAGACTTTCCCGGGACAGTGAAACCCTATGTCAGAGACACTGAGAAGAAGCCCCAATGTTCCCTCCAGGCACTTTCAGTGTGGGTGCCTTCTCCACGTGGTTCCTGGTTTCCCTGCAGCGCTGAAGAGAATGTTAGCAAAGAGGTAACCGGCACAGCGAAAACAGTACTCAAAGACAGGGAGAGCAAGCTCTCTCTTGGCACTTTGGATGTGGGACATACAGCGAGATGTTTGCTGCTTTTGCGTTTGGCTGTTGGGAGATTTACAGCACAAAGATATCTAGTTGATTTGAAGCAGTTCCGAGAAAGTCTAAACATAATCGCCACTTCTCCCTCCTGGCACTTTCCATGTGGGAGATATAGCAGGATGTATATTGGTTTTGAGGACAACTCAATGGACAGTGTAGGGAGAAAAGTTCCTGGCTCCTTGAATGCCGTTCCTGGAGACACTGCGATCAATGTGGGAGATATGTCAAGATGTGTGTTGGTTTTGAGGACGGCTCTCTGGAGAGTCTTAGCAAAGAGGTCACAGGGATAATCAGAGCAATTCTCAGAGACACTGAGAACAAGATGGACAGTTCCCTCCTGGCACTTTCCCTGTAGGAGATACCGCAAGACGTTTCTGTAGATTGGGCACAGCGCTCTGCAGGGTGTTAGCAGAGACTTTCCCGGGACAGTGAAACCCTATGTCAGAGACACTGAGAAGAAGCCCCAATGTTCCCTCCAGGCACTTTCAGTGTGGGTGCCTTCTCCACGTGGTTCCTGGTTTCCCTGCAGCGCTGAAGAGAATGTTAGCAAAGAGGTAACCGGCACAGCGAAAACAGTACTCAAAGACAGGGAGAGCAAGCTCTCTCTTGGCACTTTGGATGTGGGACATACAGCGAGATGTTTGCTGCTTTTGCGTTTGGCTGTTGGGAGATTTACAGCACAAAGTTATCTAGTTGATTTGAAGCAGTTCCGAGAAAGTCTAAACATAATCGCCACTTCTCCCTCCTGGCACTTTCCATGTGGGAGATATAGCAGGATGTATATTGGTTTTGAGGACAACTCAATGGACAGTGTAGGGAGAAAAGTTCCTGGCTCCTTGAATGCCGTTCCTGGAGACACTGCGATCAATGAGGGAGATATGTCAAGATGTGTGTTGGTTTTGAGGACGGCTCTCTGGAGAGTCTTAGCAAAGAGGTCACAGGGATAATCAGAGCAATTCTCAGAGACACTGAGAACAAGATGGACAGTTCCCTCCTGGCACTTTCCCTGTAGGAGATACCGCAAGACGTTTCTGTAGATTGGGCACAGCGCTCTGCAGGGTGTTAGCAGAGACTTTCCCGGGACAGTGAAACCCTATGTCAGAGACACTGAGAAGAAGCCCCAATGTTCCCTCCAGGCACTTTCAGTGTGGGTGCCTTCTCCACGTGGTTCCTGGTTTCCCTGCAGCGCTGAAGAGAATGTTAGCAAAGAGGTAACCGGCACAGCGAAAACAGTACTCAAAGACAGGGAGAGCAAGCTCTCTCTTGGCACTTTGGATGTGGGACATACAGCGAGATGTTTGCTGCTTTTGCGTTTGGCTGTTGGGAGATTTACAGCACAAAGTTATCTAGTTGATTTGAAGCAGTTCCGAGAAAGTCTAAACATAATCGCCACTTCTCCCTCCTGGCACTTTCCATGTGGGAGATATAGCAGGATGTATATTGGTTTTGAGGACAACTCAATGGACAGTGTAGGGAGAAAAGTTCCTGGCTCCTTGAATGCCGTTCCTGGAGACACTGCGATCAATGAGGGAGATATGTCAAGATGTGTGTTGGTTTTGAGGACGGCTCTCTGGAGAGTCTTAGCAAAGAGGTCACAGGGATAATCAGAGCAATTCTCAGAGACACTGAGAACAAGATGGACAGTTCCCTCCTGGCACTTTCCCTGTAGGAGATACCGCAAGACGTTTCTGTAGATTGGGCACAGCGCTCTGCAGGGTGTTAGCAGAGACTTTCCCGGGACAGTGAAACCCTATGTCAGAGACACTGAGAAGAAGCCCCAATGTTCCCTCCAGGCACTTTCAGTGTGGGTGCCTTCTCCACGTGGTTCCTGGTTTCCCTGCAGCGCTGAAGAGAATGTTAGCAAAGAGGTAACCGGGACAGTGAAAACAGTACTCAAAGACAGGGAGAGCAAGCTCTCTCTTGGCACTTTGGATGTGGGACATACAGCGAGATGTTTGCTGCTTTTGCGTTTGGCTGTTGGGAGATTTACAGCACAAAGATATCTAGTTGATTTGAAGCAGTTCCGAGAAAGTCTAAACATAATCGCCACTTCTCCCTCCTGGCACTTTCCATGTGGGAGATATAGCAGGATGTATATTGGTTTTGAGGACAACTCAATGGACAGTGTAGGGAGAAAAGTTCCTGGCTCCTTGAATGCCGTTCCTGGAGACACTGCGATCAATGAGGGAGATATGTCAAGATGTGTGTTGGTTTTGAGGACGGCTCTCTGGAGAGTCTTAGCAAAGAGGTCACAGGGATAATCAGAGCAATTCTCAGAGACACTGAGAACAAGATGGACAGTTCCCTCCTGGCACTTTCCCTGTAGGAGATACCGCAAGACGTTTCTGTAGATTGGGCACAGCGCTCTGCAGGGTGTTAGCAGAGACTTTCCCGGGACAGTGAAACCCTATGTCAGAGACACTGAGAAGAAGCCCCAATGTTCCCTCCAGGCACTTTCAGTGTGGGTGCCTTCTCCACGTGGTTCCTGGTTTCCCTGCAGCGCTGAAGAGAATGTTAGCAAAGAGGTAACCGGCACAGCGAAAACAGTACTCAAAGACAGGGAGAGCAAGCTCTCTCTTGGCACTTTGGATGTGGGACATACAGCGAGATGTTTGCTGCTTTTGCGTTTGGCTGTTGGGAGATTTACAGCACAAAGATATCTAGTTGATTTGAAGCAGTTCCGAGAAAGTCTAAACATAATCGCCACTTCTCCCTCCTGGCACTTTCCATGTGGGAGATATAGCAGGATGTATATTGGTTTTGAGGACAACTCAATGGACAGTGTAGGGAGAAAAGTTCCTGGCTCCTTGAATGCCGTTCCTGGAGACACTGCGATCAATGTGGGAGATATGTCAAGATGTGTGTTGGTTTTGAGGACGGCTCTCTGGAGAGTCTTAGCAAAGAGGTCACAGGCATAATCAGAGCAATTCTCAGAGACACTGAGAACAAGATGGACAGTTCCCTCCTGGCACTTTCCCTGTAGGAGATACCGCAAGACGTTTCTGTAGATTGGGCACAGCGCTCTGCAGGGTGTTAGCAGAGACTTTCCCGGGACAGTGAAACCCTATGTCAGAGACACTGAGAAGAAGCCCCAATGTTCCCTCCAGGCACTTTCAGTGTGGGTGCCTTCTCCACGTGGTTCCTGGTTTCCCTGCAGCGCTGAAGAGAATGTTAGCAAAGAGGTAACCGGCACAGCGAAAACAGTACTCAAAGACAGGGAGAGCAAGCTCTCTCTTGGCACTTTGGATGTGGGACATACAGCGAGATGTTTGCTGCTTTTGCGTTTGGCTGTTGGGAGATTTACAGCACAAAGATATCTAGTTGATTTGAAGCAGTTCCGAGAAAGTCTAAACATAATCGCCACTTCTCCCTCCTGGCACTTTCCATGTGGGAGATATAGCAGGATGTATATTGGTTTTGAGGACAACTCAATGGACAGTGTAGGGAGAAAAGTTCCTGGCTCCTTGAATGCCGTTCCTGGAGACACTGCGATCAATGAGGGAGATATGTCAAGATGTGTGTTGGTTTTGAGGACGGCTCTCTGGAGAGTCTTAGCAAAGAGGTCACAGGGATAATCAGAGCAATTCTCAGAGACACTGAGAACAAGATGGACAGTTCCCTCCTGGCACTTTCCCTGTAGGAGATACCGCAAGACGTTTCTGTAGATTGGGCACAGCGCTCTGCAGGGTGTTAGCAGAGACTTTCCCGGGACAGTGAAACCCTATGTCAGAGACACTGAGAAGAAGCCCCAATGTTCCCTCCAGGCACTTTCAGTGTGGGTGCCTTCTCCACGTGGTTCCTGGTTTCCCTGCAGCGCTGAAGAGAATGTTAGCAAAGAGGTAACCGGGACAGTGAAAACAGTACTCAAAGACAGGGAGAGCAAGCTCTCTCTTGGCACTTTGGATGTGGGACATACAGCGAGATGTTTGCTGCTTTTGCGTTTGGCTGTTGGGAGATTTACAGCACAAAGATATCTAGTTGATTTGAAGCAGTTCGAGAAAGTCTAAACATAATCGCCACTTCTCCCTCCTGGCACTTTCCATGTGGGAGATATAGCAGGATGTATATTGGTTTTGAGGACAACTCAATGGACAGTGTAGGGAGAAAAGTTCCTGGCTCCTTGAATGCCGTTCCCTGGAGACACTGCGATCAATGAGGGAGATATGTCAAGATGTGTGTTGGTTTTGAGGACGGCTCTCTGGAGAGTCTTAGCAAAGAGGTCACAGGGATAATCAGAGCAATTCTCAGAGACACTGAGAACAAGATGGACAGTTCCCTCCTGGCACTTTCCCTGTAGGAGATACCGCAAGACGTTTCTGTAGATTGGGCACAGCGCTCTGCAGGGTGTTAGCAGAGACTTTCCCGGGACAGTGAAACCCTATGTCAGAGACACTGAGAAGAAGCCCCAATGTTCCCTCCAGGCACTTTCAGTGTGGGTGCCTTCTCCACGTGGTTCCTGGTTTCCCTGCAGCGCTGAAGAGAATGTTAGCAAAGAGGGTAACCGGCACAGCGAAAACAGTACTCAAAGACAGGGAGAGCAAGCTCTCTCTTGGCACTTTGGATGTGGGACATACAGCGAGATGTTTGCTGCTTTTGCGTTTGGCTGGTTGGAGATTTACAGCACAAAGATATCTAGTTGATTTGAAGCAGTTCCGAGAAAGTCTAAACATAATCGCCACTTCTCCCTCCTGGCACTTTCCATGTGGGAGATATAGCAGGATGTATATTGGTTTTGAGGACAACTCAATGGACAGTGTAGGGAGAAAAGTTCCTGGCTCCTTGAATGCCGTTCCTGGAGACACTGCGATCAATGAGGGAGATATGTCAAGATGTGTGTTGGTTTTGAGGACGGCTCTCTGGAGAGTCTTAGCAAAGAGGTCACAGGGATAATCAGAGCAATTCTCAGAGACACTGAGAACAAGATGGACAGTTCCCTCCTGGCACTTTCCCTGTAGGAGATACCGCAAGACGTTTCTGTAGATTGGGCACAGCGCTCTGCAGGGTGTTAGCAGAGACTTTCCCGGGACAGTGAAACCCTATGTCAGAGACACTGAGAAGAAGCCCCAATGTTCCCTCCAGGCACTTTCAGTGTGGGTGCCTTCTCCACGTGGTTCCTGGTTTCCCTGCAGCGCTGAAGAGAATGTTAGCAAAGAGGTAACCGGGACAGTGAAAACAGTACTCAAAGACAGGGAGAGCAAGCTCTCTCTTGGCACTTTGGATGTGGGACATACAGCGAGATGTTTGCTGCTTTTGCGTTTGGCTGTTGGGAGATTTACAGCACAAAGATATCTAGTTGATTTGAAGCAGTTCCGAGAAAGTCTAAACATAATCGCCACTTCTCCTCCTGGCACTTTCCATGTGGGAGATATAGCAGGATGTATATTGGTTTTGAGGACAACTCAATGGACAGTGTAGGGAGAAAAGTTCCTGGCTCCTTGAATGCCGTTCCTGGAGACACTGCGATCAATGAGGGAGATATGTCAAGATGTGTGTTGGTTTTGAGGACGGCTCTCTGGAGAGTCTTAGCAAAGAGGTCACAGGGATAATCAGAGCAATTCTCAGAGACACTGAGAACAAGATGGACAGTTCCCTCCTGGCACTTTCCCTGTAGGAGATACCGCAAGACGTTTCTGTAGATTGGGCACAGCGCTCTGCAGGGTGTTAGCAGAGACTTTCCCGGGACAGTGAAACCCTATGTCAGAGACACTGAGAAGAAGCCCCAATGTTCCCCTCCAGGCACTTTCAGTGTGGGTGCCTTCTCCACGTGGTTCCTGGTTTCCCTGCAGCGCTGAAGAGAATGTTAGCAAAGAGGTAACCGGCACAGCGAAAACAGTACTCAAAGACAGGGAGAGCAAGCTCTCTCTTGGCACTTTGGATGTGGGACATACAGCGAGATGTTTGCTGCTTTTGCGTTTGGCTGTTGGGAGATTTACAGCACAAAGATATCTAGTTGATTTGAAGCAGTTCCGAGAAAGTCTAAACATAATCGCCACTTCTCCCTCCTGGCACTTTCCATGTGGGAGATATAGCAGGATGTATATTGGTTTTGAGGACAACTCAATGGACAGTGTAGGGAGAAAAGTTCCTGGCTCCTTGAATGCCGTTCCTGGAGACACTGCGATCAATGAGGGAGATATGTCAAGATGTGTGTTGGTTTTGAGGACGGCTCTCTGGAGAGTCTTAGCAAAGAGGTCACAGGGATAATCAGAGCAATTCTCAGAGACACTGAGAACAAGATGGACAGTTCCCTCCTGGCACTTTCCTGTAGGAGATACCGCAAGACGTTTCTGTAGATTGGGCACAGCGCTCTGCAGGGTGTTAGCAGAGACTTTCCCGGGACAGTGAAACCCTATGTCAGAGACACTGAGAAGAAGCCCCAATGTTCCCTCCAGGCACTTTCAGTGTGGGTGCCTTCTCCACGTGGTTCCTGGTTCCCTGCAGCGCTGAAGAGAATGTTAGCAAAGAGGTAACCGGCACAGCGAAAACAGTACTCAAAGACAGGGAGAGCAAGCTCTCTCTTGGCACTTTGGATGTGGGACATACAGCGAGATGTTTGCTGCTTTTGCGTTTGGCTGTTGGGAGATTTACAGCACAAAGATATCTAGTTGATTTGAAGCAGTTCCGAGAAAGTCTAAACATAATCGCCACTTCTCCCTCTGGCACTTTCCATGTGGGAGATATAGCAGGATGTATATTGGTTTTGAGGACAACTCAATGGACAGTGTAGGGAGAAAAGTTCCTGGCTCCTTGAATGCCGTTCCTGGAGACACTGCGATCAATGTGGGAGATATGTCAAGATGTGTGTTGGTTTTGAGGACGGCTCTCTGGAGAGTCTTAGCAAAGAGGTCACAGGGATAATCAGAGCAATTCTCAGAGACACTGAGAACAAGATGGACAGTTCCCTCCTGGCACTTTCCCTGTAGGAGATACCGCAAGACGTTTCTGTAGATTGGGCACAGCGCTCTGCAGGGTGTTAGCAGAGACTTTCCCGGGACAGTGAAACCCTATGTCAGAGACACTGAGAAGAAGCCCCAATGTTCCCTCCAGGCACTTTCAGTGTGGGTGCCTTCTCCACGTGGTTCCTGGTTTCCCTGCAGCGCTGAAGAGAATGTTAGCAAAGAGGTAACCGGGACAGTGAAAACAGTACTCAAAGACAGGGAGAGCAAGCTCTCTCTTGGCACTTTGGATGTGGGACATACAGCGAGATGTTTGCTGCTTTTGCGTTTGGCTGTTGGGAGATTTACAGCACAAAGATATCTAGTTGATTTGAAGCAGTTCCGAGAAAGTCTAAACATAATCGCCACTTCTCCCCTCCTGGCACTTTCCATGTGGGAGATATAGCAGGATGTATATTGGTTTTGAGGACAACTCAATGGACAGTGTAGGGGAGAAAAGTTCCTGGCTCCTTGAATGCCGTTCCTGGAGACACTGCGATCAATGAGGGAGATATGTCAAGATGTGTGTTGGTTTTGAGGACGGCTCTCTGGAGAGTCTTAGCAAAGAGGTCACAGGCATAATCAGAGCAATTCTCAGAGACACTGAGAACAAGATGGACAGTTCCCTCCTGGCACTTTCCCTGTAGGAGATACCGCAAGACGTTTCTGTAGATTGGGCACAGCGCTCTGCAGGGTGTTAGCAGAGACTTTCCCGGGACAGTGAAACCCTATGTCAGAGACACTGAGAAGAAGCCCAATGTTCCCTCCAGGCACTTTCAGTGTGGGTGCCTTCTCCACGTGGTTCCTGGTTTCCCTGCAGCGCTGAAGAGAATGTTAGCAAAGAGGTAACCGGCACAGCGAAAACAGTACTCAAAGACAGGGAGAGCAAGCTCTCTCTTGGCACTTTGGATGTGGGACATACAGCGAGATGTTTGCTGCTTTTGCGTTTGGCTGTTGGGAGATTTACAGCACAAAGATATCTAGTTGATTTGAAGCAGTTCCGAGAAAGTCTAAACATAATCGCCACTTCTCCCTCCTGGCACTTTCCATGTGGGAGATATAGCAGGATGTATATTGGTTTTGAGGACAACTCAATGGACAGTGTAGGGAGAAAAGTTCCTGGCTCCTTGAATGCCGTTCCTGGAGACACTGCGATCAATGTGGGAGATATGTCAAGATGTGTGTTGGTTTTGAGGACGGCTCTCTGGAGAGTCTTAGCAAAGAGGTCACAGGGATAATCAGAGCAATTCTCAGAGACACTGAGAACAAGCTCGACAATTCCCTCCTGGCACTTTCCCTGTAGGAGATACCGCAAGACGTTTCTGTAGATTGGGCACAGCGCTCTGCAGGGTGTTAGCAGAGACTTTCCCCGGGACAGTGAAACCCTATGTCAGAGACACTGAGAAGAAGCCCCAATGTTCCCTCCAGGCACTTTCAGTGTGGGTGCCTTCTCCACGTGGTTCCTGGTTTCCCTGCAGCGCTGAAGAGAATGTTAGCAAAGAGGTAACCGGCACAGCGAAAACAGTACTCAAAGACAGGGAGAGCAAGCTCTCTCTTGGCACTTTGGATGTGGGACATACAGCGAGATGTTTGCTGCTTTTGCGTTTGGCTGTTGGGAGATTTACAGCACAAAGATATCTAGTTGATTTGAAGCAGTTCCGAGAAAGTCTAAACATAATCGCCACTTCTCCCTCCTGGCACTTTCCATGTGGGAGATATAGCAGGATGTATATTGTTTTGAGGACAACTCAATGGACAGTGTAGGAGAAAAGTTCCTGGCTCTTGAATGCCGTTCCTGGAGACACTGCGATCAATGTGGGAGATATGTCAAGATGTGTGTTGGTTTTGAGGACGGCTCTCTGGAGAGTCTTAGCAAAGAGGTCACAGGGATAATCAGAGCAATTCTCAGAGACACTGAGAACAAGCTCGACAATTCCCTCCTGGCACTTTCCCTGTAGGAGATACCGCAAGACGTTTTCTGTAGATTGGGCACAGCGCTCTGCAGGGTGTTAGCAGAGACTTTCCCGGGACAGTGAAACCCTATGTCAGAGACACTGAGAAGAAGCCCCAATGTTCCCTCCAGGCACTTTCAGTGTGGGTGCCTTCTCCACGTGGTTCCTGGTTTCCCTGCAGCGCTGAAGAGAATGTTAGCAAAGAGGTAACCGGCACAGCGAAAACAGTACTCAAAGACAGGGAGAGCAAGCTCTCTCTTGGCACTTTGGATGTGGGACATACAGCGAGATGTTGCTGCTTTTGCGTTTGGCTGTTGGGAGATTTACAGCACAAAGATATCTAGTTGATTTGAAGCAGTTCCGAGAAAGTCTAAACATAATCGCCACTTCTCCCTCCTGGCACTTTCCATGTGGGAGATATAGCAGGATGTATATTGGTTTTGAGGACAACTCAATGGACAGTGTAGGGAGAAAAGTTCCTGGCTCCTTGAATGCCGTTCCTGGAGACACTGCGATCAATGTGGGAGATATGTCAAGATGTGTGTTGGTTTTGAGGACGGCTCTCTGGAGAGTCTTAGCAAAGAGGTCACAGGGATAATCAGAGCAATTCTCAGAGACACTGAGAACAAGATGGACAGTTCCCCTCCTGGCACTTTCCCTGTAGGAGATACCGCAAGACGTTTCTGTAGATTGGGCACAGCGCTCTGCAGGGTGTTAGCAGAGACTTTCCCGGGACAGTGAAACCCTATGTCAGAGACACTGAGAAGAAGCCCCAATGTTCCCTCCAGGCACTTTCAGTGTGGGTGCCTTCTCCACGTGGTTCCTGGTTTCCCTGCAGCGCTGAAGAGAATGTTAGCAAAGAGGTAACCGGCACAGCGAAAACAGTACTCAAAGACAGGAGAGCAAGCTCTCTCTTGGCACTTTGGATGTGGGACATACAGCGAGATGTTTGCTGCTTTTGCGTTTGGCTGTTGGGAGATTTACAGCACAAAGATATCTAGTTGATTTGAAGCAGTTCCGAGAAAGTCTAAACATAATCGCCACTTCTCCCTCCTGGCACTTTCCATGTGGGAGATATAGCAGGATGTATATTGGTTTTGAGGACAACTCAATGGACAGTGTAGGGAGAAAAGTTCCTGGCTCCTTGAATGCCGTTCCTGGAGACACTGCGATCAATGTGGGAGATATGTCAAGATGTGTGTTGGTTTTGAGGACGGCTCTCTGGAGAGTCTTAGCAAAGAGGTCACAGGGATAATCAGAGCAATTCTCAGAGACACTGAGAACAAGCTCGACAATTCCCTCCTGGCACTTTCCCTGTAGGAGATACCGCAAGACGTTTCTGTAGATTGGGCACAGCGCTCTGCAGGGTGTTAGCAGAGACTTTCCCGGGACAGTGAAACCCTATGTCAGAGACACTGAGAAGAAGCCCCAATGTTCCCCTCCAGGCACTTTCAGTGTGGGTGCCTTCTCCACGTGGTTCCTGGTTTCCCTGCAGCGCTGAAGAGAAT